>NC_037285.2:8353403-8656433 GCF_000002775.5 Populus trichocarpa | reverse complement strand
ATACGTACAAACACCTAGGCCCACACACCTAATATTTTTTTTATTTTTAATTTAATAGATGTTGCATTGTTCTTCTACAACTTTTTTCGATCATCGAAGGTTGATCTAGTGATCGAAAAATCAGGGTTCAAGTTTTTGAATTTTCAAAAACCAACATTTCAACCATTTTTCACCTAAGAAGGTGAAAAAAAATCTTATTGACCTCTAATAACCCATTTATAACAACAAAACATATTTTAATCGCTCTAAAAACTTAGAATGATATCAAGTCTTTTTTTAGGCCCGATCTACTTTTCTAGTATAATTGAAAGTAAAAACCATCTTCATTGAGTTTCTCTTTTAAAGTCAAATCCATAAATATCAAAATCAAAGTTTTGGTGACTAGAATCCAGCCATACGAGAACGTTTCTCTCCTTAATTTTTTCAATAAATTTCTCTCTTCTTTTTAAACATTAAAAGATTAAAATGTGATAAAATTGAAGTATAAGACCAAAATATAATAGCATAAAAAACAGGAATGAAAAAATATCAATTTTGGTCTTCAATCTCTTAATTTTCTTAATAAAAAGCTAAAACTTGTCCACAATAAAACTCTGATATGACTTAGTTTTTTGTATATATAATCTTTAATAGCTAACACGCACCATATGTTGATTATTATTATTATTATTATTATTACAAAAGAGGAATAGCACAAAGGGGGAGTACGTGGAGATTGAAGCATTGACCAAGTGGAAGTCACCATCCTCTTATAGTCAAAATTGAGAGTACAAGTCCTTAACATTCCATGATCATCACGAGGGGTAGAGGGAACGATGAATAAGAGGAAGAGAGAGATTGAATCTATCTTTGATTTGAAGATAAAGATAAGGATTTGAAAAAGAACTCGAAGAGTCTCTCAAATTCTTCCTTATTTACAATTTTGAATCTTTTCTATTTGAATTGATTTACTTCTATCCTTTTATCTTTATTTTTATAATTTTTAATACTTTCCATCTGAATGTATTTGCTCTCATTTTTGTCCTTTCCTTACCCGCTAAATAATCGGAAAAAAAAAAAAGAGACTAGGAATGTAGTAAGACCATGATTTGCGGAAGGAAACCCAATTTGTCGAGTTTGAGTGAAAGAACAGATTTCTCTTGACACCAAAAAAAAAAAAAAAAAAAAATCTTCTGGAAGTGCATTATTGTTGGTGTAGCGTTCCAAAATGGTTATACATGTCAAAGGCAAACACTGGGAAAATAAAAGACGACTTAGCCTAATGGACAGAAAGTCGCGTTCTTCTATATAACGGAAGTTAAGGACATGAGGCAGTCCTGAGTCCTGATGTAAAATGTGAAAGATATAATTAAATTATTGCAAATTTGGGTTGGTAAATGAGTTTATTTTTTATGTTATTATTTTGGGCTTGAATTTAAAATGAAAATTCATATTTTTTTTTCTTTTTGAAAATACAATAGTTTGCATGTGTGTATCATATATAATATCGCAATCAAGTGAAGGATACCATAACCATTAAAACCGGGGGAAAAAAACCTATTGACTATATATGGTGGAGTAAAAAAACCTATGTAGGCATTGGTTCAATTCTTAATTTAAATAATATAAAAAAATATAATAACAATAAATGCATTGATAAAAAACAATAAAAACAATAAAAAAAGTCAAACTTGAGTCTATCCGAATTATCAAACAACCTAATATTATAGTATGAAACTATAGAGGAAAAAAACCCTAAATCGGGTGAACTCGAAAACTCCAAGATCATTGGCATAAAATTGGGGTAGTCTCATAAAAAGAATAGCATGGAAAAAAGTTCGAAGGATGGAATTGAAATAAATTAATTTTTAAAAACAAAAGATAATCCGCGTTAACCTTTGAAATCAATGATCTTGATCATGAACCTGGAATCCAATAGAAGGCAAACTGAAAACAAATAACAAAGCAAAACTCTAAGAAAAAAACATAAAAAATAAGAAAGCATCAGGTTAAAAAAGAAAAAAAAATCAAGCAAACATGAACGAACATTTTAAAGTAGATCTAATCTCTAAAACTCGCAATCTATGAAATCCTGGATCAGGGTTCAATTAAGAAGCTTTTCTCAATCAATTTAATTTTGAAGGATGAGATTATGGAAAACAATTAATAAAAAAACTTGCAAAACAGAAAAAAAAAGAATAAGAAAAAAATTTGATAGAAAAAAAACACAAGGAAGATAAAATTTGAAAAAAAATAAAAAAAATGATCCCAAATAAAATAAATAACAATTAAAAGAATCAAGATCAAATTTAAAATATTATAAAATCATAGGGGTTGAAATAAAAAAAAATGTAATTTTATAGGTTATTTATATATTAAAAAATGGTAGGGGTGAAATTGAAAAAATAATTTGTAGGAGGCTAACCTAATAGAAGGTAAACCACAATAAAAAATATAATAAAAAAATAATAAAAAAAAAGAATACAAAATAAGAAAACATAAACTTGGGTTAACCTCCCACACCTAGTATAATCTCTAAAACTCGCAACCCATGAAATATTGGACCTGGTTCAATCAAAAAATTTAATTCTCAACTAATTTAATTTTGAAGGATGAAATCGGTGAAAAAATATCAATAAAAAAACTTGAAAAAGAAAAAAATAGCAACAAAAAGAATGGGTATAAAATTTGATAGAAAAAAAAAACCAATGAGGATGAAATTAAAAAAAATAATCTCAAACAAAATAAATAGCAATTAAATGAATGAGAACCAAATTTGAAAGATTAAAAAAATCATAGGGGTGAAATTAAAAAATATTTATAATGTTATAGCTTATTCTAAAATAAAAAAAAATAGTAATCAAAATGATTGAGATCAAATGTGAAGGAAAAAGAAATTATAGGGATTGGTATGAAATTTTGTAGGGGCTGACATAAAATTTGAGTAGAGAGAGAAGAAGAAGGAAAAAAAATGTCACTGGCACCAAACCAGAGGCGTTACTGGTACATACGCCGCACCATCATGTATAAAGCATTAGATCTTACAAACACGTCTTAGAAGACGGTGATTGGTGGCCGGATGGCTCCACATGTCGCCTAAATAACACGGGGGACGTTCATATGCTGACGTGTGCATTAGGTTTTTTTTTGTCATTTTAAATAATACTTGATTCTCGTTCTTTTGATTATTTTTTTATCATTTTATTAAATTAATTTTTTTTTAATTTTATCATTCAATCAAAGATCAAATTAATTTTTTCAATGTCACCCTTCAATCAAAGATAACACCCTTCGGAAGCCAAGCTCTTCAGAAGTGACCAAATGTTCATTACTTATGAGGATTTATAATTTTAAATTTAAATTTGGTGTTATAGTACACTTATTTTTTAAAAGTATTTTTTATTTAAAAATATATTAAAATAAATTTTTATTTATTTTTATCAACAACACATCAAAATTATAAAAAGAAATACTAAAAACAATCTAATATTTTTTAAAATCAATATAATACATCATTAATGTCAAACACACTAGAAACCGTTTAGAAACACAAACATGGAAAACTCACGTTTTAGAAAAAAAATAAAAAACAACAAAAGCATTCCTAACCTATCTAATATGAGTAAGAATAACAAATCATCATCACCGTTTGGATTACGGAATTTTATATATATATTGAAAATATCTTCTTTTTTTTTTTGTTATAAATAAGAGGTTTGAATTTGATAAATACTTGGACTAGAAATATATGAGTGTTAGCTGAGCTATAAATTTATCCCAAAAGAATACTCTATTCCTTTTATTGGTTGAATATTAATGTGTGCAAATAGAGTCTATTTAAAAGTACAGTAAAGATTGTTTTCTAGAGTTTTTTTTTTTGTTTAAAAATATATTAAAATAATATTTTTATTTTTATTTTTATTTTTAACATTAAAATGATAAAAAAATATTAAAAAAACTTAATTTAAAACAAAAATAAATAAAAATACAGTTGGACCAAATTAACAAACAGTCCTTTCATTGAATATTTACCCCCCGTCAAGCTCCAAAACGAAAATGATCAGTGCCCAGTTTGGTATTCGTATTTGCATTTGCTGGGCAAAAACTACGATAGAGGTGAAGAGGGACTTTCTATTGTATGTAATAATCACATATTCATTGGCTACATTAATTTGCATATTCAAGGGCGTCCTGTCTATTAAAAAAGTTTCCGTTTTGTTCTTGTTCGGAAGAATTTTCCTTGAGCCACATTAATTTGATGTCTCCAAGTCAATTCTCTGTGCATTTTTTCTTCTTCCCTCGATTTCAAGATAAGTAGGAAATGTTCCTTTCAAAATATTTTGTTTGATTTGCTTTCCAAGTTGTTAATCTAATAACACATGCGACTTCTTTTAACGTGTCATATAGTGTTTTATAATAGTGTTAGAATCATCTCAATAAGCTTTTTTTAGTGGTGAAGCAGTATCTACGATAAAGTAATAGTGAATTTTCAACGGATTTTTTTCTCTCTTTCCAAATATGATATTGAAAGTTTATTTTCTCTAGTTAATTGTTGCTATTTTTTTTTGTTTACTTTATTTACCATCAACATTTAAAAAATATTATATAATTAAATTAACTGGTTTTATTAAATTCAACCAAGTCTATGAACCGTGTCTTAATTTTTTTTCACTTCTTTGAAAATATTATCATAACCTAAATATTTTTTTCTATGCTAGTAAAAATTTAGGTTGGCCGGCATATCATGTACTTTTGTTTTTCATTTTATGACTAATAGGTGAAATTCATAAAAGAAAAACAAAATTCTAAAAGAGAGAATCAAAATTTATGAAATGGGGAGACCCCCACGATTCACGTCGAAAAGTTATATGGATGCTTAAATTAATTGTAGAGCGGCTGCATTACCTTTCAGGATCAATGGAAACACCAAAAAGTGATCAGGGGGATTAAGTAATTGTTGATGCCAGAATATCCTTGCTGATATTTCTGTAGACTTTTCTTCCCAGTCTCTAGTCGTCGAGATTTGGCAGCACTGACATAAAATTGCTTTCCTTGGAACACTCATTGATTAGGCACCCTTCACCTTCATCGGTGCCGCGTATTATCGTCGCAGCCTTTGAAGAATTTTCTACGCATAAGAAGCCGAGACGCTCGACCACATTTACAAGATTTTCCACATAGCTGTGTGTTGATACTTGATAGAAAAATCTCAGGTTTTAATTGGGATTTGTATTCTTCTATTTTTTTATTAGATCCTCTTACATTTTTTTTATGTTATTTGAGTCCCTTTGTCTCTTCATCATAACGCCATTAGTTCCATATCATTTAATTATTATCATCATCACAAAAAAATTGTCTCTTTAATGTTTGTTTTAATCCTGATATCTATCTCATTTTATTCATTTTTTTTAATTCATTTTGTCCTCGCAAAATCTTTTTGGTGATAGTTTACTCACCCAATACAATAAATCTTTTTTTTATTTTTAGGAATTGAAGTTGACACCTTTTCGAAGAATCGAATCCACAACCCATCCTTAAATTGGGATTATTGGTTTTTTATTCAATATTAAAAGTATATTCGGGCTAGATTGTGCATTAACAAAGACTAATTAAATTCCTCCCTGATAAATTGTTCTATATGTTAATCTTAAGATTTGAACCTAGAAAATATAAAAAGAAAACATACCTCCTTAACCAAGAGATCAATCCTTCAAATTAAATTAACTAGGATTATTGTTATTAGTGGAGTTTGAGATGAATTTTATTAAATCAAAGTAGTTCAACAATATATATGATTAGACTTAACATCAATATTATAAATACCACAATAGTTTGCAAACAAGCATGTGTTAATTTATTCATGACAATATATATGTAAAGAAATTATCAACATTTTGTGTAGTTTTGAACTCGACATGTTATGGTATAACTCTAGCCTGTCCTTAATATTGTAAAATGTAGGACAAAATTTAAAAATATCACCGAATTATATAAGCAAGCAGTATCAATATTATTATTAAATAGAATTTTTTATTAATTTTGCTTTCAAAATTTTAAAAATTCATTACCCTCAAATTAAATATCTTGGTTGATGGATTGAGAACACATGGTATGTAAATGCAACCTCGTTTGCTTGTCTTGTATTAAAGTCAAGCCAAAGCAGACCCATCAATACCATCCCTTAATTTTCCCAGCAAACTAAAATTAATCACGCAATCACATTGAAGTGTTGAAAGCAGCCATAGCCAACCCAATTGCTATATAAACTCCCCCCGCATCTGCATCTCCTCACCCACACTAGCTACCACAAAAACAAAAAACCTATAGAACTTGCCTTCACTCGAACTCCAGAATGAGCTCCCTTAAAACCCTCTCAATCTTTTCCTTCCTTTTTGCTGCCCTTCATTTCCCCTCTGTCCATGCAGCCACATTTGATATAACAAACAAATGTCCCTACACGGTTTGGGCTGCAGCTAAGCCTGGGGGTGGCAGGCAACTTAACAATGGTGAGACATGGACCATTAGTGCTGACCCTGGCACCACACAAGCACGCATTTGGGCTCGAACCAATTGCCAATTTGATGGTGCTGGAAGGGGCAACTGCCAGACTGGTGACTGCAATGGGCTCCTAGCATGCCAAGGCTATGGTTCACCCCCTAACACCCTAGCCGAATACGCAATCGGCCAATTTGCAAACCAAGATTTCATTGATATCTCTAACATTGATGGATTTAATGTTCCTATGGAATTCAGCTCGGCCTCTGCAGGTTGTACCCGCGTGATCAAATGCACAGCAGATATCGTTGGACAGTGCCCTAATGAATTGAAGGTCCCTGGAGGGTGCAATGGACCATGTCCTGTGTTCAAAACTGACGAGTATTGTTGCAATTCAGGCACCTGTGGTCCTACTACTTTCTCAAAGTATTTCAAGGAGAGGTGCCCAGATGCTTATAGTTATCCCAAGGATGATCCTACAAGTTTGTTTACCTGCCCCACTGGGACTAACTATAAGGTCATATTCTGCCCATGAACCTAGTAGCTACTAGCTAGTCAGTGATAATATTAAGTGTCACAAACTAAGGTATTGCACACCTATATATATATATATAGCGGTGTGGAATAAGAGAGCCAATTAAAGGCCTCTGAGCACATAAGCACATGTAGTGATGTGCTCAATATATATGTTCTATCACATGAATTTCAATAAATACTCTATTCATGGATGCTGAAGATCTTAAAATCCCGTTGCTTTTCGCCCATGATTCCATCTCTCATAAATATTTTTCTCATTTGTCCATTCACTGAACACAAAGAGAAACTTTTCAGATCGAACAATACAGAACCCAGAAAATATTTGTTACAGTCAATGAAATTTGAAACAGCTTCACAATTACCACAGATTTGCAGTATTTACTATATTAGTGACATGAAATTCGTCCACCGATTATTCCAATTTAATTAAGAGAGGACTTAACACAAGACAGTTCATAAGATGCTATGAAAAAGGGTTTTATTTACCAAAAGAATTTCCCAAGCTTTGAGCTCCAACTTTGTGCTCATTCTAGACAGACTGCATATATAGTAAGTAGCCTTACGTACGAGTGGTGTTATTAGAGTGTGTTTTGTATTGCGGTAGCTGTTGTGGTTGTGGTTTGAAAAAAGTTGTTTTATAAAAAGTACTTTTAGTTGAGGTTGATTTGAAAAAATAGGTGTTTGGTTAAAACTGTGGTTGAAATTGAGGTTGAAGAAAAAGTAGTTTTAACGTGTTTGGTTAAAAAAATGCTTTTCAAATTGAGATTATATATATATATATATATATATATATATATATATATATATATATATATATATATATATATATATATATATTAATGATTTTTAATTTAAATATTGTAAATTTAACTACTGTTATTACATCATGAAATAAATAATATTGATATCAAATATTTTTTATTATTCCATTAAACTATAGGCAATGTCATTACATACGAAATCTATCCAACAAGGACTATATTTTTCATGGTTTCTTAAGCGCGCAACAACAAAAACTGAATTTTTTAATTTATGTAGTGTTATTAAATAATAAAGATTGTGATATCTTTATTATTAGAATTGCGATCAAATTCCACAAATGTTACGTCATCATGCGATATCTTTCTAATTTATGTAGTGTTATTAAATAATATTAAATACTAATTTTTCGAATACAACACAATTTTTTAAAAAAAATTTACAATTTCATTACAATACGAATAAATTTAATTTACTTTAAATTAATTTTTTTAAAAAACAAAAAAAAATATTATCCACGATTAACTGCACTGGTGTTGTTCGAAAAAAAAAAACTAAACTTTTTCATTGATTTTTCAAAAAAAAAAAAAAAAAAACTGAACATCGCAACAGTGGAGCATGGCTCCACTGTTCCAAAAAATTACCATGAGAACAGCAAAAACCAGTAGGCCCTACCAAGTAAAATCAGGTTTGCTTCATTTACCAAACATCAAAATGTGTGGCTGCGGGTGAACCTCACCCGCAGCCACAAAACCAAACAGCATCTTAAGTCTGAGTTTGTCCTTATTTCAGCTATAATTCTGTTAGGGCCATCCACTTGGCCCGGCCCGCATGGCTTCATCAAAAGGCCATGATTTGATTATCAAAGGGGTTTAGTTAACTATGTTGTTTGCTATCTTCTATATTATCTTCTCCTTTTTACCTTCTCCCTGTTGAGATGAAACGTGGCTAATATTTAAAAACTTAAACCTAGAATTCCCGATATATAGTAAAAGGTTGATAGCAGAATCATAATTGTAATGAAAAATGGGACTTCCTATTAACACGAAATAAATATTCTGCTTTCAAAAATATTGTTCACGTACGTGTAGTGAAAATACTATTAACTAGAACAGTATAATGGTAGTTTTGGCCTTCGCATAAAAAAATATGAATACTTGTTACTGGAGCATCAAGATGTTTTTATAAAACGTATTAATCATTACCAAAATTGTTTGAGAGCAGAAAAAGTTTTTTTACATTTTATAAACAGTGAAACATCCAAATTGTTTTTTTAAAGAAAAAATTTAAAACTGTCTTTTTACTTTTTGGTATTTTCATAATAGTTTTTTTCAAAAAAGATACTTTTCCTATTATCAGGTCAGTTGAGGAGCAATTTAGTATTTCAATAAATAAAAAAACAAAAACAAAAACGTTGTTGGGGCCTCCCAACTACCAAAACTCCCCTTCAGCTATGTCATTAGAAACGTCATTGTGTCATTTTTCTGTTGATGCGGTGCATGTAGATAGTGATGGGGTGGTTTGTCACCGATTGAGCTTTTTTTTTCTCTCCTTCCCCGAAAATTACAGTTTGGTCCTGTTTGTTATTGTTATTTCAACTTAAGTTCTTATTATTTTGATTTTTAATTTTTATTCTTGACTTTTTGTGGAAGTTTTATTTGTATTCAGTTTCACCCTTCAATCCCAATATGTAATATATTTTTTTTTCAATTTGATCCTCATTCTTTTGTTTTTTTTAACCATTTGTTAAATTGATTTTTCTTTTAAATTTTACCCTTCAATAAAAAAAATTGTTTGTATTTTTTATTTCAATATTGATCATCATTTTTCTTTACCATATTCCTTTATTGGTTTAATTAATATTATGGTATGTAAGCAAGTGTGTGTACTCCCGTGTATTATACTTCGAGCCTGTTTAAGAGTGTTATAGAGATTATATTTTAGAGTGTTTTTCATTTAAGTTACTAAATTTTGGTTTTATATATATATCTTCTTCTTTTTTTGTAAATAAAAGATTGGAATTATATTTTAGAGTGTTTTTCATTTAAGTTATGAATTTTGGTTTTATATATATCTTCTTCTTTTTTTGTAAATAAAAGATTGGAATTTGATATATACTTAGGGCGTGAAGGAAGTACATGAGTGTTAGCTTAGCTATAAATTTATCCAAAAAAAATACTATATTCCTTTTATTGGTTGAATATTATGGTGTGTAAACAAGTATGTGCACACGCTAGTGTATGATACTTTGAGCCTGTTTAGGAGTATAGTAGAGATTGTTTTTCAGTGTTTTTTATTTGAAAATATATCAAAATAATATATTTTTATTTATTTTTTACATCAACACATTAAAATAATTAAAAAAAAAACTAAAAAAATATTAATTTAATACCAAACAGTCCCTTCCTCCTTAAATATTTTCCCCCATCAATCTCCAAAACGAAAATGATCAATGCCTAGTTTTGTATTCTTATTTGCATTTGCTGGGCAAAAACTACGATGGAGGTGAAGAGTGACTTTCTATTGCATGTGGTAATCTCATATTCATTGTCTACATTAATTTACATATTCAAGGACGTCCTGTGTATTAAAAAAATCTGTGTGGGTTTCCATTTTGTTCTTGTTCGGAAGAATTTTCCTTGGGCTACATTAATTTGATGTCTACAAGTCAATTCTCGGTGCATTTTTTCTTCTTCCCTCGATTACTTTCGTCCATAAAAACTTTGGATATTTGTTAAAGTCGTTCCACTAAAGCTTCCCTTCTACACACGTACACAAATTCAGGATTCAGATACGTGAAATAAGGTTTTATTAGTATATCTTTATTAAAAAATATTGGATTAAAAAAAATATAAAAATATAATTTTTTTGAATTTTCAGAATGTTAAGCTGACATGCATCAGCACAAACACACCTCAATAGAGGGGCACTGAGTTTGGCGTTACCAGCCATGATTGGGCATGGCAAGGCACCAAGCCCAGGCATTAACCAGACCTAGCCGCTATTAGACTTGACAGTATATCATGTCCAAGCATGATGAGTCTGGCCACCACCAGACCCGGACAACACCTGGGTCTGGCACTACCAAACTCAATGTTGTGGACTAACGCTGTCACACCATATGTTTTGGTTTGACAAATGGTGCTAGACACAACGTTTGGGCCTAGTAGTACGCTAGGCCCGGGCGCAACCTGGGTTTGGCGCCATCCAAACCAAGGCATCATCTGGGTCTGGCAGGTGCTGTCAAGCCCAATAGCTTGGCCTGATGTACTGTCAAGCTAACAGGGTGGGTCTGGCATGTGTTTCCTGAAAGTATCAAGCCTAAAGATTTTTGTCATCACAACCCAAACATGATTAGATATTCAAACATAATACTCTAATATAATGTCATCAATTCTATAGATTTTTACATAAAATCTTAGATGATTTATGTCTTAACAAATATATTTAATTAAACAAGTCTACATTCCGCTAACACCATTTGATGTATTAAAGTCTTTCATGACCTGTCATGTCTTTATTTTTTAGCTGGATAAAATGTATCACAATGATAAAATTACACTTCAGTCACTCATCTCCATAAAAGAACAAGACATATGGGTTATAAATACACTATGAGACATTCAGAACAAAAGTTCACAATCTTCATTCTCTATTGCATATATATTTTCAGAGCATCTTTTTTTAAAATATTATAGTATTTTCTCTCTCTAAAAAGATAATTATTTAAGTATCGAAAAGTCCCTACTTCCATAAAAAAAAAAAAATTTACAGGTACTAGTCACAAGTCATATTGATCTATCAAGTACCAAGTATAAACTATTAACCATTCCGGTTAAAAATAAATAAATAAAATTATTAAAACTAATTAATTAACTAATTATTCAACCTCCAGTTGCAGGCTACTTATTTGGGACTTCATCAGGCTCCATAAATAAATACTCACACAATATGCTCTAGGAACACAGAAATACAAGCCAACACAAAGTGCTCGTAAAGCTACTTAGAGCGTGTTTGGAAGTGTGGTTGCGGGTGCTTTTCAAATAACTTTTCGTGCCAAAATGCATGCCAATGATTTTTTTCATTTTTTAAAAATTATTTTTGACATCAGCACATCAAAACGATCCAAAACATACAAACCATATTAAATTTTAGTAAAAAAAAAATATATTTCAATTTTTTTGGAAACGCAGCCGCAACCGCGTTACATAAACCCAAAATGAGCCCCACATCAATTCCCTTCCAGTTCTCTTTTCCCTTGGCCTATATTATTCGCCTTAGCTTATGCAGCCACCTTTGATGTTGTAAAATGCACCTACCCTATCTGGGCTGCAGCTTCACCCGGTGGCGGCCGACATGGAACCTTGATGTCGCACCTGGCACCACCATGGCTCGCATTTGGAGCCGAACTAATTGTAACTTTGATGCTAATGGCCAGGGCCAATGTGAGACTGGTGAATGGTGATTGCAATAGAGTGCTAAAATGCCAAGGCTACGGCTCTCCACCAAATACCTAGGCCGAATTTGCATAAACCAGCCCAACAACTTAGACTTTCTTGATATCTCACTTGTTGATGGGTTCAACATCCCAATGGACTTTAGCCCAACCTCCGGTGCCTGCCGAGGAATCCGGTGTGCCGCCAATATTAATGGTGAGTGCCCTAACGAGTTGCGGGCTATGGGAGGGTGCAGCAACCCATGTACGGCTTATAAGACCAATGAATATTGCTGCACTAATGGGCCTGGTAGTTGTGGCCCAAATAATTTCTCCAGGTTCTTCAAAATTTTATATTTGATTTTTAACATAAATGCATTAAAATCATCAATAAATATTAAAAAAATTAATTTAATTTTTTTAAAAAAATATATATTTTTAAAAAATATTTAAAAACAAAAATTATCGCAATCATGTTCGGGTCTAAGTAACAAGGCACCTCAATTTGGCAAAAATTGTAATGGTTTGCGTTGGAAAGCTTATGCACTAGCAGAGAAAAGACTGAATCTAAATAAGCATTAGACAAAGAAACGTTTGGTACCTGCGTTTCGTCCAAATTTGAATTTTTTTTTTTTACTAAAATTGAGTGCGGTTTATGCTTTTTGGATCGTTTTGATGTGCTATGTCAAAAATGATTTTTAAAAAATAAAAAAACATTATTAGCATGCATTTCGACACGAAAAGCTATTTGAAAAGCACCCGCAACCATACTGCCAAACACGCTCAAACCCAATTTTACCTGGCGTGGGGAAAGAAAGGCAGGATATATCATTGCCGACGGTTTTAATCGATAAAATCCCCAAACTCAATTAAGGGATGTATTGCAAGAACTGAGATCCTTAATAAATTTTATTATGCCGCATAGCACAGAGTAGGGAAATAATGAAGAGGGACGAAGATGGAGGAGAGATGAAACTGAAAGTGTGTTATGGAGTGCGGTGAAACCGTTCTTTGAAAAGTTTTAGTTTTTTTATTTTAAATTAATTTTTTTATATTTTTAAATCGTTTTAATATAATAATATTAAAAATAAATTTAAAAAAATAAAAAATATTATTTTAATATATTTCTAAAAAAACACTTTAAAAAAAACTTTTGCCATGTATGCCATGAAAACAAATTAAATTGAAACTGATGGTTATTAATTAAAATAAATCATATTTTTGTGGGGGGGAAGTGCGTAACCCCCAACCTCACCAGTCACCATCTGGGGTGGGGGTAGGGTGGGGAGGTTCTTTATTAATGTAGTTCACCGAGTCACTATTGTAGTTGTAAATAGTCAAGTTGAAAATTTCAAAAGCCAGAATTGAGTGCGTGGCTATTTTTGATTTGCAGTCAAATCATTCCACTTGCTCGTCCTATGTTTGTTTTCGTTTTTATTTTTAAGCTGTGAATACTCAGAACAGTTTATATGTAAATTAATTAATTTTTTAAAATTTTTAAAATAATAATTATATAATTTTTTAGTAATTTTAAAATTTATGTTACTCAAATTAATAACCTCTAGAGAATAAACTCAATGTCTAACCAATTGAGCTACAACTCTTATGATTGTTTGTCTTATGTTTCTAATACTATGGGTTGTAAGAATTTAATAAAGATTTTTTTTTTAAATATTTTGTATTTGAAAATATATTAAAATAATATTTTTTTATTTTTTAAAAATTATTTTAACATTAATACATCAAAATAATTTAAAAATATAAAAAAAATATTTTTATTACACGACATGAAATCGTAAATACAAACAAAGCTTTAGCATTTAACATATTCCATTTATATCCATCTTGGAGGATCATGATCACCATCCAGCTTTTTAATTTCATGGGGCCGTGAAATTTAAAGCTGGATGAGGATCATGTATGTGTATTCAAACCATCTAGATGGTGGTCCAGTGGTAAGAGCTTGAGATCAAGAGGTTTGCTCCCTCTGTGGTCTCAGGTTCGAGCCTTGTGGTTGCTCATATAATGGTCACTGGAGACTTACATGGTCGTTAACTTCAGGGCCCGTGGGATTAGTCGAGGTGCGCGCAAGCTGGCCCGGACACCCACGTTAAACAAAAAAAATAAAAAAAAAAGAAATAATTTCAACAAAACGAAAATTTCAAAATTGGAGAGGAGAACATTATATCATAGTAATAATTAAAAAAGAAAAAATTAAACTCGTTACCCATGATCAGGCGTTCAAAAAGAAAAGAGGAAATTTATATTTTATTGATATATTCCTTTGGCCACTTGATTTTATAAGAAGATAAGCACTACCGTGTAGGACACACTGAGAAAAGTCTACGTGAAGAAACTCAGCACGTTCAAAAAGAGTAAAAGCAGCACGCATCCTATTGGTGCTATGTATTTGGGTTAAAAGTTGCAATTTATCGGAAATCTCCATGTGGAACATGATTGGTTCTATATATAATGCACAAACCACTCTTTAGAAGATAAGATTTTAACTTCATCTACATTAATGATTTCCTATTGTAGATAGCTACGTGATGGAATATTATTATAGTCCGTCTAGTTCTTCTTAAGTTAAAAAAAAAGTATGGCATGGTTTTAGACTTTTAAAGAGAATAACACAAAAGTCCTTGAAAGATATTTTCCAAGGCAGGTCATTGTCAGTAAAAATTTAAAGGAGTAATTGGATCATAGTGTGTGTTCATGGTTCTATAATCTCTAATAAGAAAATATATGGATATTCTCTAATTTAAAAAAGTGTCTGTTGCAAATAATATTGCTTTTCCTTTAAGTCCAACAGAGAAATCTTGCTAATAATTCTCAATACTATTTCAATTGGTTGAATGGTATTCTCTAGATGAAATTATATACGGTATGAGAGACAATTTGTCAATTTCCTTTTATTTTATACATCATAGTTGTTATACTGATATTTATCTATGTTGGTTACAAGTGACCCCACTCTTTAAGACAATTAAAGATCAAGAAGAAATAAGCTTCAAAACCTTCATCGTCCTTGAAAAAGGAGAAGAAGGAAGAATATCAAAAGGAGAAAGCTTAAAAGGAGGAAGAGATTGGATAAGAATCTAAAGTAGAAGTAATAGGTGGAACTTAACATAAGAGTGGTGAAACGAACACAAATATTGACATTAAAATAGTTGGGAACATATATGCTTTACACATGAGGAGTAAGAAAAGATGTAGTTCCCAACCCACATATCCTAGCTCTCTCCTGAAATGTTCACCTAAGCGAGAGATGAACCTGTTGAGAGCGGCAACTCTTCCAATCAATCTTTGTACATAGTTCATTGTCCGAGGAGGAGTTATATTTAGTATTGTCTAGATTTTCTAAGGATTAAGCTCGATACCCCTACTTCTAACCAAGAATCCTAAAAACTTTTCTTATTTTATGGCAAAGACATACTCTGAAGGATTCAACTTTATCTATGGTATTGTAAAACAAAGAAGATCTCTTGTAGATCCTAGAGATGTTGTTCAAAAGTCATACTTTTAACCAACATATCAGCAACACATGCTTCCATGTTCTTGCTTATTTAATTCTTGAAAACTTTGTTTACCATCCGTTGATATGTAGCTTCAACATTCTTAAGACCAAGTGGCATGGCTCTATAGCAAGATGTTCCTTAGTCATTAATGAATGATGTTTTCTCCTCATCATTAAGATGCATGAAAATTTGATGATATTTTGAATTTACATCCAATAAACTCAAGCACTCAAAATCAACAATGGAGTGAATCAGACGATTTATCTTTGGCAAAGGAAATTGAAAGTGAGTCTCGGTTGGGTCGAGCCTCGACCCAACCGAGTTCACCCCATCTTCATCTCTTTATTTTTAATCTTTATAATTAACTTTTTTTTCTTTGTTTATTCTATTATAATTAATATTCTCTATTCAATTTTCATATCAACCGATATTAAATCGTTTTTAAAATGATTTTAAAGATATACCTGCATGTCAGTTTACTATATTCAAATAAATTTATTTTAATATTAGTTTTATAATTTAAATACAAGAAATCAGAGAAACAAACGTATTCTTTTAAATATGTTATTATATTTTTTTTATCAATAAAATATATAGCTAGGAAGGCAGGCACGCAGCCGCCTCTGTTTCTAAATTTAATACTGTGCACTTGCCATAATGTATAGGAATCCAAAAGCCGCCCCTCCCCTATATAAAGACCATAAATGACACCATGAATCAAACCACAGATTCACATAAGCTAGTATCAAGTAATCAACCATGAGCCACTTAACCAAATTTCTCACCTCCTCCCTCCTGATCTTTAGCCTTCTCTTCATCTCTACTAATGCAGCCACCTTTGAAATCCGAAATAGTTGTCCTTACACTGTGTGGGCCGCAGCCTCACCTGGTGGTGGACGCCGTCTAGAACGTGGCCAAACTTGGAATCTTAATGTGCCTGCTGGCACGTCCATGGCTCGTATTTGGGGCCGGACAAATTGTAACTTTGATGGTGGTGGTAAGGGTCGTTGCCAAACTGGGGATTGCACCGGTGGCCTAGAGTGCAAAGGCTGGGGTGTCCCTCCTAACACTCTAGCTGAATATGCATTAAATCAATTTGGTAACTTAGATTTTTATGATATATCGCTTGTTGATGGATTTAATATCCCTATAGAATTTAGTCCAACATCAGGCGGTGGGAAGTGTCAAGCGCTTCTTTGCACGGCAGATATTAATGGGCAATGTCCTAATGAATTGAGGGCTCCTGGGGGGTGTAATAACCCATGTTCCGTGTTCAAAACTAACGAATATTGCTGCACTAATGGGCAGGGGAGCTGTGGCCCTACCAAATTTTCAAGGTTTTTTAAGGATAGGTGCCCTACTTCTTATAGCTATCCCCAGGATGACCCTACAAGCACATTTACATGCCCTGGCGGGACCAACTATAGGGTTATCTTTTGCCCTCGGGGGTCTCCTCATTTCCCCTTGGAGATGGTTGAAGAAAAGCGTGCAGAGTAAGAAGCTAAGAACAGAGAGTTGACGACTTGATGTATAATACTATGTGATGTCTCTAAAATCTGGTGAAATGAGGTCCGTGTATTATGTATTGCGGAGTGTTTTTTGTTTTCCTCCTAAAAGGACAAAACACACGAGTCTGTGTGTTTCGTTCCTGTCTGTTTCTGTAATAAAAATAAGAGTGAAATAAAGAGATGTTTAGTAACATGGCTATGAGTTAACCTTAATTTGATGACCGAGTTGCCGCATATTTTTCAGTGACCGAATTCGTTACTATTGACAAGTAAAACAAAATTTTCTTATTCCAGCATTAATTATTTATTTTTTTCAATTTTCTCACCGGCTCCAGTAAGATCACCATATTAATTGTTTAGCCTTGATGGTCCGATATCTTTACTATTGAATGAATTAATGGAATTAAATATGCTGTAAATTATTTTTTTATGGGTTGATGTTAAAAATAATTTTTTTTAAATAAATAAAATATTATTTTAATATATTTTCAATAAAAAAATATTTTTAAAAATAACCATTTATTTTCGAACTCTTCACCATCTTCTCATGTTGTCACATCAATTCAAGTTTTCTCCAACAAAATTACAAGGCAGATGCAATGGATGTGCGGTGAAGGAATGGAGAAGGTAAATACTATTCCACGCAGAAGTCCTCAATTTCAATCGCTAAAATATCTTCTTGAATATGCTATCGTATCAGAGGTATCATCAAATATATATCAGGATAGGTTTCTTTAATATTTATCAGTCTAAGGGTCCAAGCTAAAACATATATAAAGCACATATTATCTTCACGACTTTCTGCATCTACAAAAGCTAAAGAAATATCTTAAAAGATAGGGTCACTCCAAGAACAGTACCCCCAACTTAATTTAGAATAAAACATAGTTATCAAACCTGACTCGATTCGAGAGTTAATCTAATTAAAAAGTTGGATCTCGAGTTTTATAGATCAACCTAAAAAAATAAAAAATATATTTAAAATTTTAATATTTCATATGAAAAAATTAAGAAAAAATTCATGTGAATATAGATTATAAATATTGTAAATAATGAAGTTTAAAAGAATATTTTAAAATTTTTTTTATCCCACATTGAAAAAACATAACTTTTTTTCTTGTGAACATAAAGTATATATACCAAAGGACTTTAAATACCACATTGAAAAAATAACTTCTTTCTTGTGAACATAGAGTATATATATTAAAAAGATTCAAATCTCATATTAAAAAAATATATTATGTTATTCTTTTAAATTGAAGTACTTAAATCAAAAAGTTTTTTTTATCTCACATTGCAAAAACATAATTTTTTTTTTGTGAACATAGAATATATATACGAAAAGGTTTCAAATCTCACATTGAAAAAATAATTTTTTTTTTGGAACATAAAGTATATATATTAAAGGGTTTCAAATCCCACATTAAAAAAACATAATTTTTTTCTTGTGAACATAGAGTATTATAACAATAGCTAAAACTGCTCAGTGTTTTACTGTGGATTGCACAATGCAATCCACAGTAAAATGCTGAACTGCTTCTTTTTTTTTTAAGCTATTTTTGTTTTTTGCTTTTTTCTTTATTTTTTTTAAGCTGTTTTTTTTCTTTGTTTTTTTTTTAATGAATATTTTTTTGTTTAATTTTTTTTGTTAATGTTTAATTTTTTTCTATTTAGTTATCAAACCTTCATGACACAGGTTCCGAATTTGACGGGTTAACCCAGATTTTTTTTCTGGTTTTTCTTTTTAATTAATTTTTTCGAGTGCAGTTCATAGTGAAACGTTGAGTTGTCTTTTTTTTTTTGCTTTTTGCTTTGTTTTTTTAAGCAGTTTTTTTTTTCTTTTCTTTTTTTGCTTTTTTCTTTGTTTTTTTAAGCTGTTTTTTTTCTTTGTTTTTTTTAATGAATATTTTTTTTGTTTAATTTTTTTGTTAATGTTAATTTTTTTTCTATTTAGTTATCAAACTTTCATGACACGGGTTCTGGGTTTGACGGGTTAACCCATATTTTTTTCTGGTTTTTCTTTTTAATTAATTTTTTCGTTTAATTTAGTTTGTTAATGTTAAATTTTTTCTATTTAGTTATCAAACTTTCATGACACGGATTCTGGGTTTGACGGGTTAACCCAGCTAATTCTGGGTTAACCCGTAATTTTTTTTCCTATTCAGTTATCAAACTTTCATGACACGAATCCCAGATTTGACGGGTTAACCCAGTTAATTCAGATTTTTTTTGTTTTTCTTCATTAGTTTTTTTCTTCATGTAGACTTTTCTTTCTTTGTTTTTTTTTTTAAATTAATATTTTTTTTGTTTAGTATTTTTGTTTTTTTTTGCTTTTTGCTTTTTTTTCCTTTTTAATTATTATTTTTTAAAATTTTAGTTTGTTAATATTAAGTTTTTTTCTATTTAGTTATCAAACTTTCATGACACGGATCCCAGGTTTAACGGATTAACCTGGTTTGACGAGTTAACCCAGTTAATTCAGATTTTTTTCCTTTTTCTTCATTAATTTTTTTCTTCCTGTAGGTTTTTTTTCTTTTTTTTATTTTTAATTAATCTTTTTTTTTGTTCACTTTAGTTTATTAATGTTAATTTTTTTCTATTTAGTTATCACACTCTCATGATACGAATCCTAAGTTTGACAGGTTAACCTAATTTGGTGGGCTAACCCAGTTGATTTAGATTTTCTTTCTTTTTCTTTATTAGTTTTTTTCTTCCAATTTCTTCTTTAAATATTGTAATTAACTATAACTAAAAGACATCAATCTTTTTTCTTTCAATTTCATGACACGAATCCCAGGTTTGACGAGTTAAACCAGTTGATTCAAATTTTTTTTCTTTTTTTTAAGTAGTTTTTTCTTTCAATTTCATCTTTTAATATCGATTTGATTAAGAATTAAACTTTATGATTTATTTTGTTTATTGTTCATTAGATTATTGTGATCTCATAAGGGGATTTTACTGTACCCCTCCTTGCAAAGCACTATTCATCGGAATAATGCTTTGCTTTATTGTTTTTTTCTTTTCAATTAATTTTTTTTAATTTCATTCTGTAATATTAATTTTTTTTCTTTTTAATTATCACACTTTTATAACAAAACCTTGCAAGTAGACTCATATCCAAGGCTCCGAGTTTGATGTTGCAACTAAACTCACTTATACTTGGGTCATGCAAGTTTAATATTATTATTAATATTATAAATATAACTTTTGGGTCAGGAGTAGCAAACAGACCCAATGCTCTTAGATATAACTTTGTAGAAAGACATAACACTCTTAGATTTTAACTTTTTTTGATATTTTTTATACAAAAAAAATTAACCCGTGGCGTAGCGCGGGCCATGTTTCTAGTATATACTAAAAGGCTTCAAATCTCATATTGAAAAAATAACTTCTTTCTTGGAAACATAGAGTATATTATTAAAGGGTTTTAAATCCCACATTGAAAATATACTATGTTATCCTTTTAAGTTGAAGTATTTAAACCAAAAAATTTTTTATCCCACATTGAAAAAGTATAACTTTTTTCTTGTGAACATAGAGTATATATATGAAAGGGCTTCAAATCCCACATTAAAAAAACATAACTTTTTTCTTATGAACATAGAGTATATATACAAAAGGATTTCAAATTGCACATTAAAAAAATAACTTTTATCTTGGGAATATAGAGTATGTATATTAAAGGTTTTCAAATCTCACATTGAAAAAATAAAATATTTTCTAGTATTTATATAGTGAACTTTAAAAGGTGTTAATAACCAACTAAAAAAAGATGAAAAAAAAGATATAGGAGAAAAACCACATTTAAAAAAAAAACACCAGGTCTTGCCCGGATCACCTGCTGGGTCATGGTTCGACCCGCCGGGTCGACCAGGTTTTGCCGGGTTGTTGCACTGGCTGGTTTTTTAATAAAATTGAACCAATCCAACCACCAAATTGACCCACCAGAACGGTCTGGATTTAATAACCGTGGAATAAAGCACTAGATAATTCATTTATGTTGTGCCATCCTGTGGGTGATGTTAATTTTTTTTTTAACATAATTACCTACTGGTTTTTCACTATTGAAGGAAGGATTGAATCTATGCATGATTTTGCTTCTTCTAGCTGTGACATTGTTAGACTTTCCGATCCTGTCATTTTGCTTGCTCAAAAGCCATTAAAAAAATTAATTACTTGGGATTTTTAACATCAACTTTATATCATTCTTCAATCTACTGATGAAACTAGAAATATAATATATTTCAAGCAATGAAAGGATCAAAACATTCATAAAAAAACTTCAGCTCCTCAAACTTTTCCACATATTCTTTCACACTTCTTTGTTGCCCAAGCTTATTGAACTCTTATATTATGTTATCTTTACTACCAAATCTTTTATAAATGACTTGGGAGAATTTATCCCGCTTATTTCCTTGCACAAACCCTTTATACCATACTTTTGCCTTGCCATCGAGATAATATAAAGCTAATTATATCCATTGTTGTGCATGAACTAGATTGAACTTGAAATATTTCATGTATTTTCTTAACTAGCTCCAAGGATTATCTCCCCATAACATTGGTAAATCAACCATTGACAGTTTTGGAATGTTCCTCATCTTACTTTACTCCTGACCTATCAAGCTATCTCCATGATTCTGACTTCTAAATCCAGATACAATTTCTTCGTGAGATGTATTAATTACTGCATCCTTTCTTATGTTTGGAGTCGCCAAAATACCTTTTGAGTTAGCACCTACTTCTATTCCTACCATTTGACTAGCCAAATAAGGTTTGAAATTGAGTGGTCAAAGATTCAATTTGCAGATTCATCTGATCGATCTTTCTATCTTTCTTTAACCATTGTTCTTTGTTTTTAACCACAAATTCTTGCCATTCTTAGTGGTTGTACTGTAGCTTTTCATCCAGCTTCCTGTAGGGTTCCTCAACAGCCTTTAACTTGTTATTTTCTACCATTATTGTAAGATTTTGAGTGATTGCTGCTAGTTAATGGCCTTGAATTTGGATCTGATACCAATTGTGAAGGTGAAGCTTAATAAGTACCTAGGGAGATAGACGAAGAAGAGAAGAAGAAGAAGAGAGGAGAAGTTGCGAATGAATTCTTCTGTTATTGCTTAAGAATCACATAATCTCAACACTAGTTTAGGGAAAGATGAAAAAGAGAACCGTGAATTTATAATTTGGTTGTAAATAATAATAATAATAAAAAAAAAAACTTGTGTTAATTCGATTGAAAGCACATTGAATCCGTGCTTAAATTCAGATAACCTATGGACAAAAGCCCACTCCCAAGTGGCCGGAGATCAGCCCAATAAATATATCATATTTCTTCTGGGTTTCATAAAATGCACCCATCCAGTCAAGAGAAATATATAGTTTACCGGGCCACCCTTCCATGGTCAAGTAGCAGTCGTAATTTTTACACGAGAGAGGGGGATTTTAGGAAATCAGAGTAGCAATTGGGTATATATACATGAAGTTTCTCTCTCCATCTTTCTAGCCGCACTCGTTTGCCAATTGGATTCTGTTTTTCCAAGAAGCAGCAGCAGGTAGAGGGAGAGAGAAAAGCATCTCGAAACGCCGAGTTTAGCACTGCAAAACGCAAAGGTTCTCTCTCTACCTCCCTCTCCCGTGTATTGCAATCCAAACACGCGCTTACTTCTAAATTCCAAAACCATCATCGATTTCCTGTAAATCTTAAGATGAATCCATCCCTATTGATTCAAAATAAAAAGAGCTAGGGTTTGCGTTTGGCTTTTTCTCCAATCGACTGTGTTTAATCAGATTCGAATATTAAGGAAACTGCATAAAAGAGATTGTTATTATAAGACTAATTCATAGAAATTCTGATATCGAAGCAATTTTTTTAAAAAAATTTATGTTTAGATGGCGCTGCAAGAACAATTAGATCGATTCAAGAAGCAGCAAGAGAAGTGTCAGTCTACGCTTACAAGTATTGCGAAATCAAGGCCTTCTAAATCCAGTCTGACTCAAAAAACGGTTGCCGTAGCTCCAGCGCCATCTACCAGTGCGAGGACTCCTGCTCCTGCTGTCAAATTTTCTAATGATACGGAGAGGCTTCAGCATATTAATAGCATTCGAAAAGCCCCTGCCGGGGCTCAAATCAAGCGTGTCATAGACCTGCTTCTAGAGGTAATCTTGAATTCTTAACTGTTGTTGTGATTTCCTTTCAGCGTCCTGCATGACGTTCGTGTGGTCTTATTGAACTTTGTTGGCATGGCAAAATTTAAGATAAGGATTAGGTGCATGTAAGTTATTGGGTCAATCAAGATAATGAATCATCTGCCTTGTATTAAAAAAAAAAGCTGGGGGTGTTTGGTATTTTCGAGTTTTTGAGTATGTGATTGCCTATGATCATTGCACAACATGGAATGTATGCAAATATTAGTTGCGAATGAATTCTGTTAATGTGAACTATGGTGCTTTTGTGGAAGAAATTGGTTAAAAAAATAGTGCAGAGTGTTGGAATAACTTTGCAAAACTTTAAAATAACGTTTTCTGGTGTTTACTTTCATGGACCTGGATGATAGATGATTTAAATGAGACATGGGGATTTAATTGGTCATTTACTTCTACAATGTTTGGTTTTTGGGGGAGATATAGTTGATGCTCTTCACTGCTGAGTGGATTATGTCTGGGAGTGAAAGGTTAAGGCTCCTGGGCGGATGTTGGCTGCCTAAGAAAGAAAGCTAAGATAAAGAATAGGTGTTAAAAAGTTGCAATACTTGATGAGAGGGGGTGAATGTTTCAGGAGTCTTTTCCTTGTGAGTGTTTTATTTTCCTATTCATGTTGGTGCTTTTTTAGGACCGTGTCCTAGGATTGTGCTGCTCTATTTTTTAGGCACTTTTAGAACACCATTTTATTCACATATGACATGCTGTATTTTGCATTTTCTCTTTCCAGCTCTCTTGTGAGATTTTAGATGTCATGAAAAGGCATGTGAAGCCTTTTTTGACTGTTTGAGAAGTTCCCCAGCTTTAAGTTTTGGTTAATCTTTTGAAATTACTGATATTTTAGATTTTAGAGGATCGTGTCTTCTTAGCTTATCCTGCACCACGAGTTAGATTGTTCCACCCCCTTCATTTTGGCTCTTTTCCATGCATTATGCTCCAGGAAAAGAAAATTGCTCGTCATGCATCATGGTGGCAGGAATTATGTTTCTCACTTCTCTGCTTTCATTTTTCTCTCCCTTCTGATCTTGTTAAATCTCAAATCTCATGATAAGGTATTCTAGTCCTGTTTTGAGAGGAGTTGTGAAGCATCACCTTCCTTATGACTTCTCTATTTTTGCTTGCTTGCTTGCAGACAAGGCAAGCCTTTACTCCAGAACAAATAAATGACCACTGTTACGTTGATATGAATTCCAACAAAGCCGTGTTTGACAGTTTGAGGAACAATCCGAAAGTGCACTACGATGGGAAACGCTTCTCTTACAAGGTGACTCTCAGTATTATGCACCTGCAAACCCTGATAGATTGGCACACTTTTGGATCAGTAATTAAATCATTGTTACTGATTTAATAACTGCCTTCCTTTTCCCCTCTAATGGAGGATGACATTCTGGGTTTTGATTGTCTATAGTCCAAGCATGATTTGAAGGACAAGAGTCAACTCCTTGTCTTGATACGGAAATTTCCAGAGGGCATTGCTGTCATTGACCTCAAGGATTCATACCCAAGTGTGATGGATGACTTGCAGGTATCTCTATTTGCTGAATAATTTGTTTTTTATTTTGGTGGGTTTATGCATATATTTACATGGTCCTTTTATTTACATGACCGTTATAGAGAAGGCACATATGCAATGCCTTTTCCATAACTTTTGAAGGTTGTCTGCATAAATGAAAACTCAATGAAATCTGTAACCTGTACTGGAAATATTGGTGGGTTGTATAGCATTGCCTTTTGTGGTCCTTGCTTGTTGCTGAGGCTAGTAGGGAACAATTGAGGGCTCTTTTCCTCAATTTGATGGTAGCAAAATCTTCAAAAAGTTCACATGGTTATTTAGTTGGGCTTGTTTGATAGATAAACCCAGTAGAGAAGAACTTGGTCTGACCTTAAGGATTTTGAGCTGATCCCAAACAAGCTTAAAGGTGTGGCTCAGATTGGCGCAATTTTTCCTCTTGAAAATTAGTAGAGCCTGGATTAGTTTTTTGAGCACTGCATCCTCTCTTGTCTGTCTGTATGATGAATATTGATGATAACTCTGTGCTAAGCAGAATTTTGAACAAAATTGTACTTGTGTTCTAGGCTTTGAAAGCTGTAGGCCAGATTTGGCTGCTATCAAACTTTGATTCGCAGGAGGATATTGCCTACCCAAATGACCCTAGGATGGTCATTAAGGTGGATGATGACCTTAAACAGCTTTTTCGAGGGATTGAGTTGCCTCGCGATATGCTTGACATTGAGAAGGATCTCCAGAAGAATGGGATGAAACCTGCGACCAATACTGCAAAGAGGAGGGCTGCAGCTCAGGTGCAGGGCATTTCCACTAAGCAAAAGGCCAAGAAGAAGAAGCATGAGATCAGCAAGAGAACTAAGCTCACCAATGCACATCTTCCAGAACTTTTTAAAAACCTTGGTTCTTGATACTTTGGGGGCTAGAATGTTCTGTTGTTGAGTCTCTGAGATGATCATTTATAGCTGAGGTGCAATATACTCTTATGCAAAGTTGCCGGATGCCTTTGTGCTCTGGAGTTCATATCAGTGTGTCCTGCCCGTCAGAATTTTATTTACGTTCATCATCTAAATACCAGTTGTTTGGTCTGATATTTTGATTCCATTGTGATTTTGCCCATAAAACAGTGTTGCGTTGTTCACGTTGGACACAACAC
Organism: Populus trichocarpa; assembly: GCF_000002775.5. NCBI lineage: Eukaryota > Viridiplantae > Streptophyta > Magnoliopsida > Malpighiales > Salicaceae > Populus > Populus trichocarpa. The sequence goes on along the minus strand of NC_037285.2, from coordinate 8,630,344 downwards.
CCATTATAGTGGAGGATAATTTGCAAAGTTCCCTATTCTGGTATCTTTCCTTTCTTGTTTGGACAAGTGCTCTAAAATCTAAATGCTCAAGATTTATTTTTTTGGTGAAATATTAGTAAAGAGATCGACATGGATGTTATGATTAGAATAAGAAATTGGGCCTAAATGGACCATTGACGTGCTGAATTTAGGTGATGTGCTTTAGCTCCTGGCCCTTCTTGTGCCAGGGCCTTAAAAAAAGGCTTGTGATGGGCAACCTCTAGATGGTGCTTTATAGTCGCCTACTTGCCTTGGTGCCAGGCCCTTCGTTGGTTACCCACTATGGACCTATGGTGGGTCTGTGTGCCAACGAAATTTCTGTCTTTAAACTTGGACCGTATAAACCGTGTTTAAGCTGAAAAACAAGTACACCAACCAAGCACTATGCAGATGTTCCCAGGCGTGCTATTTGGCTATTTAAAACGAGCTTGAATTCTATATGTGAGTTATAGATTATTGCATTTCATCGGAAATGACTTAAATTGTAATCAAGCTTTGTCTGATTCTTCCTTGCCGTCTCTCACGTTTACAAGCACAAGCACATTATATGTTTTGCTTAAACACCCACAAAAAAAGAAGAAGCTCTTTCTTGCTTAAGCAAAAAAATGAGTCATTGTATTTGGCATCTCTTCTACAAAATCCTTTCGTATGAAAGCAGAAGCAACTTTTCTTGATGATTAACGCGATCTCATAAATCTATTCTCGAAGATATATTAATTAATGACCGGGAAAAGTGGTGTACCATACGTTAGGATATATCCTCCTCTTGTTTTCAGGGACCCATGCAAGTGGTTCGATCATTCTGATCTGTCTCCATGGTGGTTTCGCTTCTGCATGCTTTGCTCGACTACTTGCCAACGCTAACTTTTGGTCTTATGCTACCTCTTATCTATTCTTATATAAAGTAGAGAAATAAATTCCACAGATGGTAGTTTGCATATGCGGTAAAATCCTTCATTTTTAATAATGGAAGATACATCTCGGAATCCTTGCAAAATATAATGGAAGGTTGACTTCTTGAGCGTAAAACACTTGGCATGCGCACACATATGAACCCTAAATATTGCTTTGCTCTCTTTTATTCATGTATGGAAAGATTTCCCCACTCTCGAGGCTGCAATAGCAATAAAGTAATAGTGAATCCAAAATCAGTTGGCCAATTGTTGTTTTATATTAGCTGCTATATTTATGGTTTGACTTCTTCTTTAAACCAGCACAGGATCTTGCAGGTATTCACACATATAGTCGGTGACTACAGCCAACTTACTAGACCGTTTCTTGTACTTTATCTATAGTTTATAGGCATTCACTCTCCATTTCACAATTATTATTTTTTTACCTTTCTCATCTCCTAAAATTTTGCTGTAGCTTGATACTGGTAGATGTAGAAGGACACGAAAGAAAGCAGAGAAATTAACATGAAACTATCCGAAGATTTCTTCATGTACGAAATACTTCATCATAATTTCTACAATTCAATCAAGTAAAATCACAACTACAAAGAAAAACACTTGTTCAATCCTTTTCATCTGTATTCAATTATACATATTTGAAGCAAGGAGAGAAAAAAAAGAAGTAAAGATGAGCGATATAAACTGCAAAAGAGATATCTATACAACTGAATACAAAAATAAAGACTAATTAACTAACCACAAGACTCTAATCAGTTGTGAAGTGGATTTGGCCCACCTGGAACTGTTCTATAAGAAGCTCCATAAACTGGGTCATCGATCTCATCTTTGTTGGATCCTTCAGGAGCTTTTGCAGTGAAATGCCATGAAAACTGAGTAGAGACATCTGTTTCAACTGTTTGGTTTGTTTGATCTCTTATATTTATGTGGAGGTAGCGGCAACTTGAGAGCTGGCTAATAGCAAGGATGATCATCAAGAAAAGAAATGAGCGTCTTGGATTTGGAATCCTCATGGTTTTGATGAAGAGAATGCAGCAGAAGAGGTGATATATAGCTGAAAATTAGCAGCAGCCAGTTGAAATATTGGAGCTTATGTACTAAATAGCCAGAGAGGGAGGGAGAGGTGTGAAGTCTTATGGGATCAAGCACCTGTGGTGAAGATACAGCCAAAACTCTCTACTAATCTTCTTTCGAATGGCATTAATGCCCTTTACTAGGTAATGCTTTAAATGTCACATCACTGGAAGAACAACTACTACTAATTAAATTCAATATAATTTTTATTTTTATATTAGGATCTAATCTACATGCACATATCTATTCCACAACTTGTCTCATTGCTCGGTGTATTGGTAAGTATAGTTTTTTTTTTAATCATATAATCTTAAATTAATTTTATTTATCAAAATCAAAATATTTTATATTATAGATAACATTTTATTACTTTCTCGAGATAAATATAAAGAAAGAGAATAAAAACAAATAATATATGTATTTTTATACTTTCTATTTTAAATTATTTAAATTCATTCTAAAACTATTTTAAAAACAAATTTATTTTCCATCTTAACCAAAACATCTTCATCCTTTCTATATTTATTTCTTGTTTTTTTGGAACACTGACCACTTACAAGCACTAATTACAACATATAAACTATTGATCACTCTTTTAAATTAAACCCTTTTTGTTCATAGTCATTGCGAATACCTCAAGAATGGTAAGCTGTTTACTCTTTGAAGTCGTTCAAATTGTGCACAGCAACGTTTTTCTTTTGTCATTACAGCCTCAGGTTACATGAAGTAGGAAATTATAGAGGCTAGTTTGGTCCTTCGAAACCCACTTGGGTGCTCCTTTGAAACACTGTTCTGGTGAAGAACGTTGACTTTACATGAGTTGGGATCTCTCTTATTATTCTCATGTTCTGATAATTAAGCTAAGCGTCTGCAATTCATTATTGGTGAAGACTTTGAGGTAGGTTAAGAGACACGTGCGCGTGCCACATGACTACCGTGACAAGTGGCTCACACGTTCTCTGTACTCCGGTGCCTAGCTTCATCACATGTTCTTGCTTCTGAGCTATTGATAATTCGACATTAAAAGATGCCTACTACATAATTAGGATTTTCCGGCAGGTTTATTGCAGCTTGTTAGATATCTGGTAGGCACACTCAAACACTGGGATCCCGTGGTTTTTCCTTTTCCTTTCTCCCTCCGCCGAGGCATTTGTTGGGCAGTGCCAATATGGGAAGTATTCTGGATTTTACCAAAAAGTTTAATGCACTTGGTAGGCACACTCAAACACTGGGATCCGATTGATTGATTTTGCCTTAAGGGCACCTTTTGTTTTCTCTTAGAGAAACCTCAATGTTTATTATGTTGTTGTTGCTTTAGCACTGCTATCCCATCTCTTAATATTAATTTCAAACATTGAGTTTTTTTTAAAATTATATCAATTATTGATATAATAAATCTAATTAGCTCTTCCTACCCAGTGATTTATTTTGAAATATATAACAAAGACTGCTTCAGTGACGATAAGCAAATGCCAAGCTCGTGTAGACAAAAAACAACGATGAGATGAGCGGAGCTTTTGGTTATGTCTGGAGGCAGAAAATGATGATATATAGCCAGCTAGTCAACAGTGCCCAGAGGAGCATGACATATTCGGCGTTGATTGATGGGAAACATGATTTCCATTAAAAAGAGGTAAAACGATCTCAATATGTCTTTAATTGGAAATTGAGGGGTTAATTAGTTTGATTCAGAGAAAGGGATTTGATTTGACCAAATGTATAAAATAAAGGGATCATCACTTGAGAGAGAGAGAGAGCTTTTTTTGCTCGGGGAGTACAAATATTTTATGCCCAAAAGTCAAAGGCCACATCAGCTGACAGGATTTCCTCGTTATAATTTCAGTTGTTTATGAGTCACGAAGGAGAGACGGATTTTCCTATTAGATGATTTAAAAAGGCTTTATGATTTTTGGCCACGAAATAATTAAAAATGTGACTGAAAAAAAGGGGGTTTGAAATTGTTGAGGATGACGTGCGATGGTGAAAAAAAGGATGTCCTTTCCCTGGAATTCGTAGCAGGTAGCACCAGGGGCGTTACCTTGCTGCTGACAATTACATGTCTCTGACGAAACAAAATTTCATGCGAGAATTTTAGGGGGTTTCGAGATTTATTAAAAACAAATCCCCGTTTTAGCTACCCATGAAATTAACAATGATTTTTAAAAACTAATAAGTATTTAATTGTTTTTCGGTAATTTTATTAGTAAAAAACTAAATCAAAAAATCAAAATTCCTAGTTTCAGAAGAAAAACCCCTTTTCACTTTCTTAGTCTGCTATTTAATGAAATTATGTTAAGAGTTTCAATTACTGTTTTTTCCACTCATAATATGGGACAGGGACAAAAAAGTCAATGACCATAAAAAAAAAAAAAGAGAAGTGTGTACGTGTTTGTTTATTACTTGAGATGAAATAACATGGTTGGGAACTCCATGATTCGGACGGAGAAAGTTTACTTTGTAATGATTAGAGAGAAATACTGTTGGAGATTAGTTGTTTAAGCGAAGTTTGATTATGTTTGGATGCTTTAAATGTGCTATTTTTATTACGAGCTTGCATCCTTATCTATTTTCTCTGGTTGCTATCATACATGTGTCTTTTTTTTTTTTTTTTTGTCTTAATGGATAGCAATAACGTGCAATAATTGTAAAATATATTAGGATGTTAAGATGTTAATTGAATTTTTAGAATGCTTTTTAAGTTAAATAGTAGTTATAAATAAAATTAATTGATTTATGATTTTATTTATTGCATATTTCCAAATAATAAAATTTTGGGTAATCTCACATATAAGGTGCTGCTTAATTTTTTTTCTTAAATAGGATATAATGATAATGTTATTACCTTTATATATATATATACTTGTTCATTTGACGAATAAAAGGTCATTAGAGAGTAATAAATATAGGAGCACTGCCAATTCTTCTGACAGCGCTTCTAATGACCATAAATCATTAAGTGTCAGCCATGACTAGGCACTTTAGATACATGCATCCTCTCTCGAGGCAGGCTCGTCGAGTGTGAGACCAATTTGCAAAGGGGGTGTCCTTTTTGAGCAGGATGTATACACTAAAAAGTATATTGCTCAGTGAAAGCTCGACCACAACATGTAAGTTTGTTTTCTTTTCCTCCTGCACAATAAAAAAATAAAAAACATTGGATAATATTTGAATGATTAATTTCAATGAACTAATGTAATTTCATTGGTTCCTCACAATCGAGTTCGAGCCAACAATCTCTAGTTGTCTAGGCGATTGTATAAGAAAAGGTTGAAGTTCAAAAGACCCGACTAAATAGTATGGAGAGGACCCAAACTTAGATCCAAGATGATCGACTTGAGGGATAAAGTGAGTGTCCTCGAGCAGTTGTTGTCAATCATTGCTGGTACATATGGTCAACCTCGTTGTCCTCTTGGTTCCGATGAAGATTCGCCTCCTCCTCCTCCAGCTTTTTAATATTAAAAAAATATACTGCAGGAATTATCGATGGAATTTTACATCACCAACTGAATGACCGGCTAAGTCCCTCATAGAGTTCCAGAGAGTTGGAAAAAAAACTACATGACTTTGCCACCGACTATTATAGATAAAATTACCGACAAACTAAATCTGTCAAAATGTTCTAGAGACTTAAAAAAAAAAGTTAGATGTAATTTTTTGAAGGCTTAATTCCATCGGTAATATGCATATGATCACCGATGAAATTTTTAATAGTTTATTTTGTCAGTAATATGCCATAATTACTGATGAATTTACCGACATAATGAATGCTAGTAATTTTTTTGTTTGGTATATGTTTTTCATTTGTAAATCCATCGGTGATTATAATACTTAAAGAATAACCAACAACATATAAAACAACGACAATATATTTTCTGACAAAAACTTTTTATTCATGATTTTATTAATATTTTTTTTAATAGAATGAATATTTAAATACCGATGAAATATTTCATCAGTGTTGTGTAATATTCCAGTAGTGTAATATTTTCGTGCTTGATTTGTGATGCATGCATGCAGTAGCTTTTTTAGCCATCCCTGGTAGAACAAGAAGAATGGGGCAAAAAGATAGACTTCGGCCAAGCTTATTTAGCTAACCATCTTTATTAAAAGCAAGCCTCTTTATTAATTATAGTGCTAATATCAGAATTTCTTGAAAGAAGATGCTAACTTCGTGTTTTTAGAGTCTAATGGTCCACGTAGTCACATTCTTCTTGTCTTTGATTAATGTAAAAGATGCCAGAGAGATAGATAAGGTTTGTTTTATTTCTTTTTAATTGGAGTTAATTAGCCATTATTTCAATGCATTATATACTTTGAATTCCGAAAGGAGAGTGAAGACTTCCCTAGAGCCAGAGTCAAATAATTGATGGTGTCAAATTTGTGAAAGGGCTTTTCAATGTCACCATCCCAGAATATATGCAAGTTGTTTGTTTGTTTGATTATATAAAGCGGTTGGAATTGGAAACATAATTATTATAGTATATGTGTAAATAATATATACTTTAGTCCATATAAATAATTAATAAAAAAAACAATGGGATCCTTTATTTATTTAGAATTGTAAGTGTTTTTCTGTGGATTACTATCATATAATAAGGTTTTGGGAGGAAAAGATAATAAAATAAAATTATAAAGAAACAGTTGGAAGGAAAAAAAAATGATCCTTTTGTGTCACTGGCTTTAACTGTATGTAAGATGCTACATTAAAATTTCTCAGAAATTGCAGGTTTAATATAAAAAAATATAATATATAGGGATCAAAGTGGAACATTGTTGAATTTGCAAGTGCTAGAATATATTATATAGTTCAACCCAAATAATATGTTGACTTTGACCAATGTTGTATCGTATTTGTTCGATGGTTGTCGATCCCATTACTTTGCAGGTGATGTTCACAAGTTACCACCATCATATTATTATTTAAGGTGAAATGAAGTAATTAAGATATTTAATTATCGCATTCTTTTGACTTTGTTATTTCTACGGAAATATAATTACCGTAGAATTGAACCGTCATCTTTGACATTAATAGAAAGGCTCACACATGATCTTAGTTTCTTTCTTTCTTTTTTGAACACCATGGTCTTAGCGAGAAAGCAAGCAATTTAATAAGCAATGGCCTTGAGTTTATACTCACACATGAACTATATATGTACCAATGTTTGAAATTAAACCCACGAGAGGCATGAGCATAATAAGTCATGATATGCTACGAAGTCCATCTCAAATAAAGTTTGCATTCATTCGGGTTCGGGCATATTATGTGGCCAAATGCTCTCCTAAAACAAGGGTTATCATTTTGGGAACTTTAATAGCCTAACCAGGCTAAAATAAATTAGATCTATGGTGTCCACATAACTCAACAAGACAATACTCCTCAATATGGGACTTACTGAGATTTTATAAAACCAAACCTATAATGAATCTGATGCGCTTAAAGTTGATTGTCGCATCCAAATGTACTACCCTTAATCAAACTTAGTTTACTCACCACCAACTGACAAAACATATATGTAATAAATAAATATATGTCTCTTGACCACTTATCCCGTAAAGATTGGTCGTATTATTATCATTAGTAGTACATAAACCACAAAATTCAAAATTAGAAAAAATTTTATAAGTCATCTATTATCAATTTAAATCCTTGTCTTAAAGTAGTTCAAAACTATAGATAAAAAGCATATTAATTATCTTAACCTTGTATGAACACACTCATATGGATTTAAAGCTATATAAATCACCTTAAACTCCAAAACAAGTTATCTTTCGAGAGAAGAAAAATATCATCTTCTTCTATTTGTTTGAACCTAAGTATCCTTTGTAATTAGACTCTTGCTTACATTATCTCACAAGACTCCAAACTCCTACCTAAACTGACTTAGACATAAAAGATCCTCATCCTTTCTAAAGAACTTGTTTTGTAAGTGTTTATTTATTCAATTTCAACCTCCTTATACCTTTCAACCCATTACAATCTTAGAAAAATCATAATATTTGATAAGTTTTCAACAACCTCATCACCTATAATCATCAACAAGGATAATAATCATGTTGCAATGCAATCCACAAGGTAATTTTTTAGCTCTCTCAAGAAGTAAAAGTGTACATATTAGAGGAATAAAAAGTTTCTGTGTTAAAAAATGTAAGTATTAATTTGATTTGGTTATTTTGTAAGGAGATTCTATTACATTTACAAATGAAAATTATTTTATATATATAAAAAAAAACCGAAACTAAATAGTTCATAAATTACTTCATATACATTTTTCCTTTTGTTTTAACTTTCTAAGAGGTCTAATGAGCTTTCAGCATCTTATAAACACTCAATTTCTTGTTTTAATCTAAATTAACATCCAAAATAATTGTCTAAACTTAACAATTATAAATTGGTTAAACCATATATTTTTTAATGTAAATATTAATTTAATTTAGTTGATTCTTTTTATAATTCAAAAAATTCAACTCACTTAGTTGGTCTAAAAATTTCATAATATTCAGCCGAATAAATCAATTACATGCTTCTATCTAGATTTTAATACATATTCTTTCAGCTTAATTTTACATATCTAGTGTCTGCATAAATAATGTATCTATACTATAATGTTGGGTTTTGTCTTAAATTGTGGGTCCAAATGAGAATAAATACACATGCACTTAGCTCTATCATTTTTCCTTCCTTTTTAAAGGATATCTTCATTTTAGTAAATTCAAATAAAATTAGGAAATAAACTCTTAACCAATCTACCCCCAGTATAATATAACATATTTCTAGTTTTAGAACCCTCGGGTCTGTTACAATTTTATAGTTTTGCATAAGCCATTTAAAACCAAGAGTATAAGAGTCACACAAGACACTACCATTTGCTATTGTCACTACTAATAAAAGACTTAATAATGGAAGCTTTTACCTTTTTAATAACCTGTTTATCAATAAAGTTATATGTGCTTTCACTGTCAATTACAATAATCAACTCTTTTATTTGCCAGCTTTCTCTAATCCTGATGGTGTTGTGAGCATAACTGTCAATAAATACATTCAGTGACAGATTAAACTCAATCTTATTATTCTTTGTTATACTTTCATTGTTATTTCCTATCTTAGCATCCCGAAATTCTTCATCTTCATCCTCGTTGCCTTCAATCATGTGCAATCCTTTAGCAGTATATTGATGTCCAGGTACACATTTATTTTTATATTTGAAACACTGCCCCAATCTGTTCATACAAGGTCTCATAAGCATTTTTCTATCTTTATTGACCTTCGTTCTTGTATTGATTTAGAGGTTTAACTGGAAGATTACATGTTAGCCTTCCCACGTGAATTTTAAAATTAATTATTGGCTCGAACTTGTTTTTCCTTGCAACAACATTATTTGATTATTACTGCCATTTGGCTTGCTCAAAGGCTATCATTAGTTCTATTAGTTTAAGTATCTTCAACATAGGTTTAATATCTTTCTTTAATCCACAAACAAAAATGAAAAATGTAGTAAGATTTAGGAAATGAAGAGCTCAAATCATGCATAAAAGAATTTAATTCCAATTTCTTTTCCCGCTGTTGGAGTGTTCAAAATTCCTTTAGAGTTGGCTCCAATTTCTCTTCACCATTGATTCTTGAAATTCTTGGTGAAGGCCTTGCAATCTTTCATTCAACCTTCTGCAATGTTTTTTCAACGGAGGCTTTTACCTTATAAGATAGGCTCTAATACCAATTGATAAGCTAATAGCTCATAGCTTAACAAGGAAAGAATTGAGATGAAGAACAAAAGAGGAGAGCTGAGAAGAAAGAAGAAATGATTGTATTCTTATTACTAGAGAACCATGAAATCCCTTTTACATCATTTATGCACTTCAAGTTAACTCAACTAACTCTTCCGCCTTCTAACCAATTCTCAATTGACTACTAACAGTGTTTAACTATTTTTGCTCTTTAATCTGTCTAGCAGTTGCTGTTGCTACTGTCCTTCCTTCTTTACCATCACGTGTATTTAGGGGGGGCGGGGGCGGCAGCAACAACGCAAGATATACGGGTTTAGTCGTTTAATGATCCAACACCTTTTGCAACTTTTTAAAACATATCTATATCTGCTTAGAATACATTCTTAGGCAATCAATTTGCATTTGAAGCTCCAACGTATCTTCCTGAGATCAAATCACAAGTTCAGTTGGTAATTCTCATCTCCCTCAATGTGCATTCATGTGTAAAAATGAAACCATGGGTTTCAAAGGACACCCCAGCTGTTATGATTTCGAGTTCTCACTTGGAATCCTATACGCTTACAGACAGATAGGGTAGGGATTCAAGGATGGGGGGGCCCTATGCCCATTGCTTATCCTCCCCGAAACCCCCCCAAAAAAAAAGAAGGAAAAAGTACTTGAGAAAAACGCAACTTAAAGATCCTCGACAAATACTAATAGCAGCAATAATGATATTACTAAAAAACAATATAAAGAGTAACAGGGGTGCGTGTATCTGAGTGCATTGTCGTTCTCAGCCCACTATCAAACAAAATCCAGATCATGAATACACTGCACTGGATGATGCAATACAATAACCCATCAAAAGCGCAATAACAAAGCTTAGAAGACGCGATAGCATGATGATTGAAGGCAGGAGCTGACCTATCACATATACCAGTTTTCAGGTGGAATAAAAGTTGAACCTGGTCTTTCAGCAGAAGTTCATGATCCTTTTTTAACCTCAGCAATACTAACCAGCAGCTTGCACGTATTAATGCTCCCAGTAAGTGCTACCTTCGGATCCGGATACCAGGGATGTCTTTCAAACCCATCTTTAAAGCTGTTTTTCTGCAGAGGGAAGGTGGTTTTTGTAAGCCTATTGACTCGGAAAATCGGTTGGCTAGATCAACAAGCGAGGTTTTATCCCTTCCAATTTCTCTGATGGAGTTATAATAGTCTAGCCAAGCATGATATGCTCCTTCTTTGACACTACTATCAATCTTTGACATGGACTCCTCCATCTGCAAAAAGTTACACATATAAAACCTGCGAAATTGCATGCCCTGATAACAAATAGATAAGAGGGACTAAAACTCTAGAATGCATGCATTTTGATGTTTCAGGGCGGAAAACATTATATTTGCACTTCAAATCGAGGCTGACTACATTTTAGTTACCGTCTATATCAGGACCACAACTTTCTGATATAATCAAGGATCATCAAACAATGCTAATTCCACAGTTCACATAAAGAATTCATCATTAAAAATCTGTTTAACATAAAGAATCCCAGAGCTTCAGAATATTAATTGTGAATTCCACACATGCCCTTTGCATACTTATTCTCTAGGTTCAGTTTCATTTCTTTTAATATCAAACCATAACTACAATCTCTTAGAATGCTGAATAAAAACAAGAAGCACAAAAGAAGCAATTAGAGCAAGTAATAAGTTAGGGAAGTGCCTTAAGCTTAGTTTCTGAATCCATTTTTGGTAAAGGAAACTTATCAAGTGGCAGGTCTTTTAACTCATCGAGGAAATATTCTTCCCATGGTGCGAGCAATAAGATCCCTCCTCCATCTTTCCCTTCATGTCCTATTCTTCCAAGCCGATCTATATATTGTTCGCGATCACATGGAATCCCCACCTGATTATTGTTAAAATTGATGCATTATTTTACAGTACTGGGAAAACATATACATAATACTGGCCACTGGGTGTTGGAGAGATACTGTCTCTTGGGGCATAGATGATTTGATGATCAGCAATTTATACAAGCAGAATATGAATATATAACTTTCTCAAGAGTTGTTGGTACCTGAATGACCAAAGTAACATCAGGATAATTCATTCCACAAGCAGAAACATCAGATGTAACAAGAACCAAACGATTTGATTCCTGGAATTCATCAGAGACACGAGTTCGATAGAGTTGAGGCTTTCTAGAATGCATCTCCCTTACATTCATTTTCATTTCCCGGAGAAGTAGATACATGAGTGATGTTACCATCCCAGTTGTACAGAAAACAATAACCTGGAGCAAGTTAAATGTCCAGGACTCAACCACACACATTCCACTTTGCAAATAAACAAAATCCAAAAACTACAGAATCTTACCTTGTAATCAGGTGCCTTCTGGATATGCTCCTTCAGAAGATAATGCACTACCTGAAAATGCAATTCGTGTGGAGAGACAAGAAAAGACTGCTTGATCTGTAGGAGCAGAAACAAGGATTGATGCTTTTTGCTTCCCAATTTAGAAACAATCACGAAATCAAATGCCAAACAGTCAGCGTGATTTTACTTATAGTGATTAGACATCTAAAACATCCATAGTCGTTAAGCCAGTGATAGAATGTTCAGCCTAAGACAAACTGTGGGCATTGCTTTATAGGTAATATGATAATTTGTAACTGTGGGCATTGTTTTATAGGTAATATGATAATTTGTAATAACATCAGGTAATCATCATCTGTCATTCCCTGATTGGTAATTTACCATAACAGTTTCTTGATTTAAGGTATACCTTAGCAGGAGTTTCCATGCAACTCACACCCACAGTATTAACAAAATCATGTTCCCTTTTCAATACAAGCTGAGAAATTCGATGAACCTGCATAAGCATGATTAAAATCAGAATGAAGTCATGTGACACAATAGTGCTGCTTGTTTGACCCATCAACAAAGAGATGAGGAAAAATCTAACCTCTTTTGGAATTGTTGCAGAGAAAAGCAAGGACTGTCTCTGACGGGGCAAGCAGTCTACAATTTTCTCCACATCCTTCCGAAACCCAAGATCAAGAAGGTGATCAGCCTCATCAAGTATAAGCATCTTCAATCCCTTCAAATGCATGGATAAACCACTTTTATTCTCAATGTGATCCAGCAGCCGACCAGGAGTTGCAACAAGTATCTGGAAAAGGTTAGCACCAGAAAGTGATCTACATGTTTTAATCATGAAACACAGGAATAGCAACTACATATTTATTTCTTTGCCTTTCTCCTTCTCCATGCACATGCCATGAAATTAGTCGAAGTTAAACTCGCAAAAAACACAATAGCACACGATCAAACCTGACAAGGATCAGATTCAAGGCATCTCTGATCATCTTTGAAACGTGTTCCTCCAACTAGTGTTTGCATAACTATTCCATCATGGTACTTCAGTATAGCATTTGCTTCTGCTGCTATCTGACTTGCTAGCTCTCTTGTGGGGCAGAGAATAAGAACATATATCGGAGAAACTCGTAGCTTGGCATTGCTACTTCTTGCCTTCAAAACTGCTTCAATTGCAGGAAGCTGTTTGTGTTTTACAATGGCACTGAAGGAAAGAAGCTAAAATAGCATAAATTACTTTACAGGAATGACAAGAGACTTGTAGTTTACCAAAAAAGCTGCGCTTTTTCCTTTGCCAGTTTTGGCTTTGACCATAGCATCCTTACCTGCTCCAAATTGAAGTGAAAACCATTATTCAAACTTCACAATGTGTAAGTATGATCATTTTTCAACAGAAATTATTCTCAATATGTATATTAAAGGAATAGTAATAAATGAAGCATGGCTTGACTTGTTTGAGAAAAAATTATGGATAATCAAAATGGAGCAAAGAGAGCATTTCTTCAGGATAACAACATGAGATATGCTACAAGCAGCCAAACACACTCATGGCCTCGCACACGCCAAAAATGAAAAAGTTGACAAGCATGCGCACACTAACAGTATTGAACTATCCTGACTTTTGAGCTAGCAGACTGAATAGTTGCCAAAAGCACTCATAACTGAAGATGAAACATAAAACACAGTTGGTATACCCTCAAGGCAGACAGAAAGAGTAGCCTCCTGTACCCTGGTCATTTGAACATAACCAGCTGCTGTAAGTGCTTTGACAGTCAATGGAGACAGACCACATTCATCAAATCTGCAAAAATACATACAGCACAAAATCACCAATTAACAAATAAAACACAAGATCATTACATTACACATTACTCCAAAACCTCTGCCTTTACTCTACCCTAGACTCTCCAGAACATGCAAAGTTTTTCCCTTTACTTTTCCCATTCTTTTCAAACCAGACAAAAATTATGCACATTTGCCGATGAATGCCGAGATTACCTTGGTAGTTACTGCCAAATGACACCATTTAAAACCAAGAGAAACCTTACCGTTTATCGCTAAGAATTGAATCCTCGTCCTCGTTATCCCCGTCATTTCCGGCTAACTTCTTCTTCCTCCCCAGCTCATACCTAATCAACTCCACTTCATTCGCAAAATCATTCTTCTCAAGCTCCTTTGATGGAACCCTTCTTGTCTTCTTCACATCATACTTCCCCAAAGCATCTCTACTCCCAATCTCCTTCGCACTCCTCCCTCTCCTCTCTCCCCCACCCTCCAAATCAACACTCTCATTTCTCCCAAACCTCCTCTGTTTTTGTGTTTCAAAACCCTTATTCTTCATAAATTCACTCACATTCCTCGAATTACTCACGGCCCCTCGCTCATTCCCTGAATCTCTCCCAAAATTCATCACTTTGTCATTAACAAACCCATAATCTTCATCATCATCACTCGAAGAACTCTCATTTATCCTAAACTTCCTCTGTTTCCGCACTAAAGGCTTAACAGAAACACCACTGGACCCAAAATCTAAATCTCTACGCGTGGAATAATCTCTATTTTTCACATAATTAAACCCGTTTTCTTCGCGATGCCGCGATACATTGCGCCCTTCTGACATTAATTTTCTCAAATCTAATGGCGAATTAATCGATCCTGGCCGTTGATTAGTCCCAACAAATCCTGGCCGTTCATCTGATGGGGCTTTCAATGGCCCATCCATTTCGTTCCACAAATCTTCAGCTCCTTCTTTCATGAACCGATCAGCGAGGGCTTTGATGTGCTCTTTGGGGCTCATGGGATTGAACTTACTTGGGTCCGGGTTCAGGTTCGGGTCGGGTTGTCCGGCGAGTTTGGAGCGGATGTTGGAACGCATCCGGGCTTGGTAGAGTTGTTTTTCTTGGTCAAGGAGACGTTTCTCTTTTTCTTTGGCTTTTTTCTCGTGGAGGCGTTTCCATTGCCATTTGTTTAGACCTCCAGGGAAGGTTCGTGGTCCACCACCCATTAGTCGAATGAAGATTCGGGTCCGGAGCTGTTCCGATAAGGATTTGGAGCGGTGGATGAGTGATGGGTACATGATGGCGAAAGGGAAGTGGAAATGCCAAACTGAAAGGGTTTGGTGAACACTAATTTGTAGGGTTTAAGAGAAGATGGGTTTTGGCTTTTATAGTCATGATTTTTTCCCCCACAAAGACAAATGTAAATTATAAATTGGTCTCTATAGTTTCCAGAAATCAATTAATCAGTCCCCTTGTTTCAAAAACCTTTTTTTTTTTCTATTGACCAACGTTGACCACTCGAAACAAAATTTTTTTAATAAATTTAAAATTCATTGTGGATTCGATTGCTAATTTAGATTAACGAACCTTTTCTTTTGTAAAGATGAATGGAGTTTTTGTGTTAAAGAAATGATGAATCTTCTAATAAAAAGAAAAAGAAAAAAAGAGTTAATATTCATCAAATGTTTTGAAATAGGTGACCCCAAATACATATTTGATAGGCTTTAATCTATCAATAAATGTATATTATGTATTTATATTTGAAATAGGTGACCCCAAATGTTTTGAAAAAGGGTCAACTGGTCGGGTTAACCAGGTCATCCCGAGTCGTGACTTCCCCTATTTTTTCTTAAACTCGGTCCGGTTTCAACCCCAGGTCAGACAGGTCGTCAACCCGCCGGGCCAGGTTTCAAAACTATGGATTCATCTCTTTAAAAATTGTTTTTTCATCAAAGCCCATCGGCGGACTTTGTTTATTTGGAGGTCTATAGACATGTCTTCCCCAGTCAATGAAGTTAGCTAAGCCTAACAATCTAGTGAAAATTAATGCAGGTGTTGCAGAGTTCTTGCTCAAGTTAGATTTAAGTTTACTGTAAAATAATTTTTTTAACTAGAAAAAATTATTTTTTATCAAATTATTTTGAACTTAGATTTAGATTTGTATTTTTTTTAACCCATAAAGAATTAGTAATTTAGTAGCTCACTATTTTGTCTAGTCCAACCTATTAATGATAAAATATGATTAGTTTTTTTTTTCAAGAAGAGTTTTATCTAAACCTAAGTAGTCTTTTTAGCTAAAAAAACATCAAAGTTGATAAATGGAGGGAATTTATTTTGGTAATAACCATAATTAATCCTATATTAGTTTTGATTCCAAAATCATTTGTAAAAGGGGTTGAAGAAGAGTGTTTTGGGATTGATTTTTTCATCACAAAATCTACAGAATTTGTGACACTCTTTTTCACCTGAATATCCAATTTTACTCCTCTATTTCAAGCTGTGGTTTTTCTATTTATTTTATATCTATTTTAAGCTTAGAATCGATTCATGTAGAAAGATATTTGAGTCTATATTTATTTGTGTTAATTAGACCTTGTTTAGGAATGCACCTAAACAAAGTGATGTTGTTGAAATTTTATGAGGCTTATTGAAGTTAGTCCTTTTACATCAAATGAAAAATAATAAAGTACAAGGAATTGATCCTTAACAATGACAACAAATTTCAAATTGGTTATATACTAAGTTCTTCAATAAATAAATATCTTTTATTGATTTTGTTTAAGTATACTTTCCATAAATGCTAAGAATTTATGATAGGAGTTAGTTTTATTCTCTTATGCATAATCCTATGTATGATTAGTCTGCATGTTTGGATTGTATCTCAATCTTTTATGCAATTTTATATATAATTACTTAATAAGCATGCTAGTCTTTTGTTATGATTGTAAATTTATTATGTTCTTAATATATTATAGAAAATATTGTTCTATTTGACCACCTTGAACTTCAAAAAGTTCTTGTTGGAAAAAATGCCAAAGTTTTCAAATAATAAATTCAATTCTATTATTATGGTGGCTTTGGACATGTAGAATCATAGTGATTTCATATGCAATACCTACATCTTGAATATATTTGACAATATATAATATGATGTGTATAGTTCAATCAAGAGTACAAAGACAATTTGAAAAGTTTTGGACAAAAAATTCAAGGTTGAAGCTGCTGGTATGAAAAAGTTCACAGTCAATAAGTTTGCTCAAAGATCATTATGAGTCAAGTTCAAGAGTTTCAACTAACCTTGCATGATGTTTATGCTAAATATATAATAATAAATGAACATTATCTAGTGGTTGCAATTATTGAAAAATTATCACGATCTTAGAAAGAATTCAAGAATTACATTAAGCATAAGAGAAAGGAAATAGGCTAAGGGTAGAATAGAATAATAAGTTATCTGAAAGAAGAGCTAACTTTTCTAGTAAACCACCTAAAACAAACTTTGGAGAACAAGTGGCGAAGTTCCACAATAAAGACCTAAAGATAAAGCTTGTTAAGAATAGGAAAATTGTTGCTAAAAAGTTTAATGATAAATATTTTATATGTAATAAGATAGTGTATCTAGTTAAAGATTGCAAAAATATGGCTCATCAAAGTAAACTTGATAAAAAATCTCAAACATCTACGAGTTGATTACATAACCGTCACGTGAACCTTTTTATAGATACAGATCCTCCACATGAAATTTTCATGCGAGTCAGTTCAGTATATATGTCTTATGACAAGCACCTACATATTAGTTTTAGGTATCTCTTATACCTTAACTTATGAGAACAACTGTTTTCTTTCATAAATGAAAGAAAATAATATGTATCAATCTCTACGGTTCTAATAAATGTCCAATATTTAAGAGAGCATCGACTATGAATATTTTAGAAACAATGCTTTGATGGAATATGAATTTCATAATTATAACAAATTTATAATTTTTTTAGCAAATCATTTATGTCTTGTGAACTTTATCTTTACTCTGGATTCATAAATTAAATATTAGATTTATTAATCTAATATTATATGAATATTAAAGATAAATTAAGTCTTTATTAATAATAAATATGTAGTTACGTGAATATAATAATGTTACGTGTAATCAACCGATTAGTTATAGGGCATATTAAACTAACACGCCATATACAGGCTACATTAAGATACACACTCTCTAAAACTTTAATTTATTTTTTCTTTCTATATATTATTTTCTCCTTTTATATATACTAACTTAAACATCAAAGAGTCGTTATTCCTCAAGGGACTTGCTATTTCAGGTGAATAACCTATTCCTTCAGTCAAGTCCATCCATAATAGGTCAGCCTAGTCACACCAATAACCCAGGACGCAGCCATGAAAAATCTAGTTTTTGTTTGAAGTTTTTCTAGGATTTCATCATTTACATATCAAGTTTAACAAAGATTAATGAAGTTTAAATACAATTAAAAAATAAATTTAATTTTTATGCTCATAATTATTTTATATATATCTTAAAAAATTAAGTTTACAGAAGGAGAGAGACAACTTGATTATGAAGTTGTGAAAGAATGCTTTCTTGAAAATGCAGCTGGTTGTTCTTTGGGAGTTTAGTTAAAAGTCAAGTGTTCGAAAAAGAAATGGAGATGGTGTGTGTTCAAGTATTCAACAGAGAAAGCATGCTTGGAAATTTACATGGAAGAAATGTTTCAACTCTAAGGGACCATTCAAATTACCAGACTTGATATCTCTCTCGTTTTTTTGTCTGCCTTTTTTTTTTTCTTGCAGAACTTGCTATCCAGTTTCCTGGATATGAAAATAGGCATGAAGAGGAGATATTAACTTACGTTATGTGTAATCAATGATAGAAATCACAAATCTTTGATATCTGATCTTTTATGGAGGTCCCAAAATGACTCCTTTGATTAAGTAAAAAGATGATTTCGTATAAAATATTTTTATTTTATGAATTTTTATATGTTCATAAGAAATTAACTTACAAAAAAATTATTTTATAAAAGCAAACGACTTGGAAACTTACAAAAAAAAAATCCTTGACATATTTGACATGTTAAAATAATTAAGATAAAAGATAAAAAAAAACTAGAATTCTGAATAATCTGTTTATTATTAATGCTTAGTTTTAACCTAAATACAAATAAAATATATATAAATTAAACTGAAAATATTATTTTACCCTTAATAAATAAGACTACATAAATATTATTTAACATGAACCTTCACAGCAAATACCATGATTACATTACTTCAGTTGACGGAAATTGACAGAACGGGGTGATCAATCTTCCCGGAAACATTTGGAATTTGATCGAGTGAACAGTGTTTCTGAGGGATTCCTCGGGCAATGCTGGATTGAACATGACCATTCTTCTTATAGGATTTTGCCCTTCAGACATTCAGTTTCACTTATCGGGCTTCGATAGGCTTAAGGTTTTTGAATAATGGATCCATTAATTTACACTTTCATGGGATTGATTTGATTTCATATTTGGGACCAGTAGCTTTTTGGTCGTGGCCTAGGCTTGCTTTTTTCATTGAAAGAATCCATTCACTTGAAATAAAACCATCAGTCTCATTCAAACTGAGAAAAATGATCGCTAATTTGACAAATGTTCAAAGAGCAACTGACAAACGGAGATATACACATGCGGTCAACAAATGATAGAGAGAGATATATAATAGAAATTCCAAAGAAACCGGTTCTGTTTTTTTCTCATCTTTTTTTTTCAAGCTTTAGAGTGACTCCTGGCAGCACTTCGTCTGGCACAACACCCGACAAAATAGATCATTGACTGGCATTCACAACAGAAAAGAAGAGCAGTTAGAACATCCGGGAAAGACAAGATTCAAGTGAAACAGCAACCATCTTACCAGAACAACAAACAGAATGACATTAAAGATGGCAACCACTCTCCACTCAGTTTTCATATATTGTGCAACTCCTGCCCTGAAAAGTAAGAACCGATTGCACAAGAATAGTACACCAGAAGAAAAAGGAAAGTATTAACAGAACAGAAAAGGAGCGTTGAAAAAGTAATGATGCTTACTTGCAGGAATCACAATTGTAGCATTTGGTAGCCCGGGAATTTTTGTAAAGTTTGCAGTCCTTATTGGAGCTAATCGGATGAAAGCTCAAGTCGTAGTATGAAGCATTGACAGCAGGATAACCGCACCTACAGAGCATGTTAAAAAGGGTAACCTTGGTGACACTGTTCAAATATTATGCATAACTGTCATGTGTAGACTGAAAATGCATTACTCAAACATTTCACCGAGCCAGAATGTATATCTTTGTAGTAAGGTAATAATAGACTTCACATTTCCATGTAGTGAATAAAAAACTTCACTTGAACGTTTGATCAGAGAGTGAGGTCAGAAAAAGACACCTACACGGATGGTGGTCGGCAGCAACCAGCTTCAATGGCTGTTAGTTTGGCTGACTTGTACTGCTTAATAGTCTAAAATCAACAGGTTTAAAAACAACAAAATCAATCTAGAAATCAATAAACATTCAGAGTTATGAAAAAAAATGGACGAGTAATACGATTTTGTGGCAAAAAACTGGACCTTATATTTTCTTGGTAGGTTATTGCAGTCATCAGTTTTCACAAGACAACTCTTCAATCGGTTCCAGTTCTTGGTGTTGTTCAACTGAAGCAAAGACCAAGATTAGGCATAATTGCATGAAATTTCCAGGTTAGTATAGAATCTGAATCTTAAAGTAGCATCTTTTTTTAACAAATAGCATAGAAGGCAAAGTCTTTACCTGTTTAAGAAACCATGAGCTGTAATCCTGAAGTTGATACTCCTTGTATCTAGCCAGACAAGAAAGTATTAGTAGCTGCACCATAACAACCCCAGCTAACAAAGTATATGAGAATCAATAAAGAAAGTGGCTATTATAGCTCAATTATCATCTAAAAATTGAGTAAAGCCTTTTTTTCACAAAAATAATCATCTGAAGCATTTTGTTGAAAGACTAACATCTGACCCAACTGCAAGAGAGAGAGAGAGAGGTTGAGGGTGCGGTAGGTCAAGATGAAGAACAACGGATTTGAAGAACAGATACCCAAAAGCAGAACAAAATATATAAGCATAGTTGCTTGATTCCTAGATTACAAGTTTCTTACCTCAAACCAGGGACACTATGACCAGATCCATTATTAGTTATAATAAACCTACAGGAAAAATCACAAAATCAAGGAGCATTATAAGTATGATTTCCAAACTCAAAAGAAAAATGCTAAACACGTTGAGAGAAGAAGTTGAAGGTTTTGAAACAGTATGGTAACATAAAAGTGGAAAAGATTGATGAAAACTCCTTTTTACTTAGTTGATAGAATTGGAAGCATCATTCTTGCTATGTTACGAGTTTACATTATGGCCACCGGTTACCCTCCACATCGCTTCTTCTTCTTCTTCTGTTTATTTTTATTTTTTTGTTGTTGAAGGTGTATCTATTAGCATTGTAGAGATCATGGTAATTAATTGAAACAACACAGAGGACAAGCTGAGATGGATTAGACTTACTTTTAATGAGAGAGAAAATGCCAATTAAGAGAGAGATATTTTTCTTTTAAATTAACATAAAACAGAAGCCTGGTTGCACCAAAATCAGAGATTATTTGAAAAGGTTCAAATACAAGAGATTTCCTTTATCTCATTCTCTTTCAACCCATCCTTGTTTGCATCTTTAACTAGTATGGTTACCGCTTCTCTAGCTAAATATTCCAAGTTTTTCACTTTCCTTACTGATGCATTGTATGCTAGACTTAATCCACTGTGATAACTGCAAATTTAACTCCACCAAATACCAGCACATTTACCCTCAACATTATCTCCAAGCTCAACTCAAAATCCGGCCATTTCAATAAGTTAGACCATTGGAGCTGAGATGGCATGTAATTAAATCAAGGATCTTGGACCTCAACCTAAAAATTAAGTATCCACTAGAGCCAAAAAAAAAATCTCATTTTTCTAACAAATGTGGCTCACCACACTTAATATTGGTTCTTAGCAGAATACAAAAGCAGCTTAAACATGGTGGGAGCGCATAAGTTCTAGTCAATTTGGCCTAATCAATCAATCTATCTTATCTGTTTGAAATTGATGTATACCTAAACCTCATGGCATAATGCATAGAAAAAATGACCTTATTTCGAAGACAATAGCAACAGAAGTACTAGGATAAATGAGCAAGAGTCATGTTTAACAAGCAAATCAATGGGAAAACTAGAAAAGACAACAAACTATTGACAGACATTGTCAAGTTCAAACCTGAAATGTTGCCGCATAGTTTGTTATCTACCTTAAAAAAGGGAAAATACTTGAGCTTGTGCGCTATAACCAAAATTAAGCCAGAAAAACAAAACACTTACGCTAATACTGTGAAAACCAGAATTGCCACCAAAATGATACACAACATAACCAGATACTGAAAGTGAATAGTAGTTAAGGGATGTCCAACAAATAAAAGAAAAAAATGAAGAACGCAGATCAATATTCAAGCAAATAAATATAAAAGATTGGTCATTTAGTAAGGATACAATCCACAACAGTATGGAGTTGCTCTTCAAGGCGCCCAAGAACCCAATTATTGATCTAAACATCAACAAAAGGTTGCATCAGTAGCTGTTAAAGGTAAATGCACAAGAGGTAAAAGAAGGCTGACAGTAGAAAATTTGAACTTACATTACAAAGATGACAGCACCAAGGCCCAACACTGGGAGAGTAAGAGACCTTCGACAACTGTCATGATGTGTGCTCATCCATACCCCAAAAATTATGACAGCTATAGCTAAAAGCTACGCAATGAGAGGATGAAACACACATAAACTCACAGTATAAACAAAAAAAAAAAAAAATAGTATTCACTTCGATTGCAAGTAAATTAAGCCAAATAGAAAAAACTGAACTAGAGCAAACTCGTTATTCTGGAACAAACTTTAATACGATACCATGTACACTTGTTATAAACCAATTACCATGGACAACCAGTTACCAGCATAACCAAGAACAACAATAATCATCAGTGTAAGAAAGAAAGCAGATAGAAAAGCACCCTGATCTTAAACAAAAATAGCAGACATGACTGCAAAAATCAAACAATTACAAAGACCCCCCAAAAGAAGCAAACTTCAAATAATTATAACCCTCGTAAAAATGAACAACTTATTATATCCCAGAAACAAAACCACCCTTTGCAAAATAATCAGCAACGCCAGAAGAATAATAAGAAATAAAAAGCAGAAGGGCCAGTTAACAATGTAGCATCGAATCTGACTCGAAAGCTTAAATCAAAATAAAGATGAACAAAAAGGGAAAGGGGAAAAGAAACAAAGCTTACCATGGTGAGAAAGTTGATCCATCTAATCACAAAGTTGCTGGTGCCTACACCCATTTCTCCCTCCCTCCCTCCCTCTTTTAGTTTTCAGTATATAAGTAAGAAAGCAGCAGAAGAAAGAAAGGGAGGGGTTCGATTGAAAAAAAGGAGTAGCAGTTATCTCGTGAGATAGTGGCACTTGAAGTAGAAGCAAGTGAAAAAGAGAGGGACAAGTTGAGGGTTGTCAGGGAATATCGTGAAGAGAGAGGGGGTATTTTGGTCCATGAAGGGAGGGATGGACATGATTCATCATTCAAATGGTCTGTGACCAGACACGACACGACACCCTTAAAACAGAAGGCATGACAATCTATCTATCTATCTACCTAGGATTACTGGTCAATGTACCACGTTGACCACTGTATCCTTTATATATATATAGTTTTAATGTGCTTCGTCTATTTTTAAGAATATGTAAGAATTCAAACGAAATTACTATTTTACTCTCAAAATATCCATATTTATGCATATTCATGTTTGATTTCTTTTTTAAAGATAATTACATAGGTTATTTTAAAAAAACATCATGTGAAAAATTATTAAATGAATTCAGCGTACCACTTAATTCATTAATTATATTAATAAGTATAAAAATTATTTGAAATTCATACATTATTTTGTCCATGAATCTTATATCTATTAACCCATTCTATAAATGAATTGATAGGCATAGTCTATCTAAAAATTAAGAGAGAAAAAACATTATTTATCTCACCTTTTTTCTTTATGAATTTCGCACCAGGTCAATTATACAATATCATTAGCAAGTAATTATTAAATAAGTATTTTTTTCATGAACATGACGATCCTTCTTTTCTTTTCTTTTCTTTTTTAAGAATATCCCAATCCTCTTTCAAGTGATCTAACTAAAGGTGGATTGTGTTAACATGTTCTTCTTAATACGTGAGAAACTTATTGAATCCTCATTCAACAAGTATATCATTTTTATAATAACTCGACAATTATTTGCTCCATTTATTTTAAATTTTCATTTAAATATTTACTATTAACTCATAGTTATTTTAATACATGAGACCTGATTATACTAATATTTTTTTGAGATTAAAATTATAAAACTTTACACAATATTTTTTATGGGTCAAAATCAAAATTTTCACAATCTTTTTCAAAGCTCAAGATCAAACATTTCACTTAATGACTCACATGACAAAAATAATTAATTGTCACTTATACTTTTATAATAATTATAAATATCACAAGAGGTATCGCACCTGATAAGTAAAGATTAGATTACAAAGAATTAAAATTTTTTTATAGAATTATAATCTAATTCGATAACATGAGAGATGGATTTGATGCAATTTTAATTAAGGTTTAAAGCTATGAGTGAACATTACAAAGGATTAAAAAATCTTAATAGAATTATAAGTCTTGTATATGATTCGCATGTTAAATGACATACAGGGGTGCATATTTCTTATAAGAGTCTCAGGGCTAAGTTTTAATATTGGCCTTATATGAAAGCCTTGGTGAGAAAATTCATGGAAGAATATGATGTGCGTTAGCAAGCCAAAAAAGAAAGGGTATTATATTCTAGATTGCTTCAACCGCTACCTATATATATCAGAAGGTATTTGAAAAAATATAATCGTGGATCTCGTCGAAGGCTTGCCAAAATTAAGGGGAAAGAATACAATATCGGTTATAGTGGATAGATTCACTAAATATAGATATTTCTTAGCTGTAGCTCATCCTTTTACAGCTTAGAAAATTGCTTAGTTGTTTTTAGATTACATCTATAAGTTCCATGAGTTCCATGGTTTATCTATGAGTATTGTGATAAATAGGGATAAAATCTTCATTAGTATATTTTGGAAAGAATTGTTTAAGTTATTAGGGGTTAACTCATCTTTCTATCCTTAAAATGACAGATAAACAGAAAGGGTTAATCAATGTCTTAAAACCTATTTAAGGTGTATGATCATGCATAATCCAAGCAGATGACATGAATGGTTGTCTTTAGTTTCAATGATGGTATAATTCTAGCTATCATTTATCCATTAAAATGAGCCATTTTCAATCATTGCATGGTTATCCTTCACCCAATGTAGAGGTTAATTCTCAAGCAACTACTCCAGTAGCAACATTAAGAAGGTGATTCAATAAAGGGCTAGATTGGATCAATGGTTGCAATTTTAACTGGAAAAGGCCAGGGACATGATGAAACAAGTGGCAGGATATATAGAAAGAGAGTTTTAGGTGGGAGATTTGGTGTGCTTGAAATCACATGCTTACAATCAATTGAGTGTAGCACTAAGGAAAAATATCAAGCTTAATCTGAGAATTTATGGCACTTGCAAGATTATACAAAGAGTTGGAGCAATGACTTATGGACTGCGGTTTCCAGAGGGGGCTACAATTCATCCAATATTTCATGTATCATTACTTGAAAAAAAAGGTTGGCAATAATGCAGTTACAACTTTGTAATTCCAATGACAAATGAATATGGAAAAATTAAAGTCAGTCTTGTAGCAAGTGTAAGAGCCAAAGGAAACTCATGTCGTCGACCGTTCTTTAACAATGTCTAGATTTCTCCCGTGTTAATATGGTTTTGTTCATCTTCAAGGACCATTTTTTTTTATTGATGAAGAAATTTAAAGACAAAAGAGAAAGAAGTGAAATTTTATTTTCGTTCATCAACTGCACCTGCAAAATAGAAATATTACAGAAGTCTCTATTTAGTTTCCAAATTCCAAGGCGAAACAAAATTCCAGGTTCCCATTCTCTGTTGACACATGCCTGAGTAGGAACAAGGAAAGCAACCACTCTTGTAACCTCAATGTCCCCTAGAGAGGCATGTGAAAGGAACAACACAGCATTGAGAACTAGCTCTGCAGATTCTCATGAATTATGATGTCTCTTGTCAATGGCTAAATCAGAGTTAGCATCTGCGTTTGCTTCTGGTACTGTTTCATTGTTTTCTGCTGCTTCGGATTTTTCTTCTGGCAAATTTACTGCGTTTTTCTTCATTGTGGCAGTTTTGGTGAGATAACTGTAGCTACCCTTCTGCTTAAACAATTGAGCAAAGTGGGCCTTGCAGTATAGGATACCATCAAGAGCTGCATAAGAAGAAGGTGTGATACAGCAACCCCCATGAGAACACCTGAAGCATGACTTGTGATAGAATTCTCCCTCCACAGTCACCTGTCAAAATTTTGGTTACGGCAATAAGCTTCTTTATCCTCACTCCATCATATAATATTGATCTCAATCTATTTCCGGAGTTGATCTTGGTGCATGAGATTATATTGGTGCCAGATTAAGGTACAATATAGATATCAATGAGAGTTACTCTGTCTTTTGCATTTCCATTCGAGTTGCGCAAATATATATATGATGGACGAGGAATGAATGTTAATGAATGGGGAAATAAGAATTGTGTGTGTGTGTGTGTGAGAGAGAGAGAGAGAGAGATGGATTAGAAACCTTCTCTAATGGGTATGCAGTTTTTTTACAGAAAGCACATTTGTCTTGGGTGCCACTGAACATGGAGGAAAGTTTGCTTGGGGCCTTTGTCTGCATGATTGTGAAAACATGCATCAAACTCCAGCAAACAAACTAGAAACTTCCATTAGAAACAAATTAAGGTAATGAAAAATTAAGAACCGATTGTAAAGAATCTTGGTACCAGGCAGTTTTTCTTCTCTTCATCTAAACAGTCAGAATTGCAGAAACACATTGTTAGCAAAAAAAAAAAAAGGTAAAATAGGGAGGACTACATCCTTCTCCATGGAACTCTAATTCCAAAAATATGTAAAAGAAACTTAAACGAAAGGAAAACGGAGAAGCGGATCTCACAGGGTTGGAATTTCTTGGTAAAATTACCGGTCTCCTTGAAGAGCTGGTCGTAATGAGGTTTGCAGTATAAAACTCCATCAATCGAGGAATAGCTACTCATCTATAAGACAAATTTCATGGTGGGTCAGTTTCAATAATCCTGGTAAAGGACCGTATTTTCATTAATTCTTACTTAGGCAATAACCACAAAAGAAAAGGCATGAAAAAGAAAAGAGGATAAATGAATAGAACTCGTACCACAAGAAGTCCATTGCAGTGGCTGCATTTGAAGCACTTCTTATGATAAGGAACTCCATCAGCAGACACCAATTCGATGAAATAAACAGTCTTGTCGCAGGCCTTGCATTTCTCTAAGGTCCCAGTGAATCCCATTATGTTTTTCCTGATGAATCTAAAATGAGCAGTATAGAATCTGATTTCAGAAGGGTTGCTTAGAAAAGCTTTAATGGGAAAGTTTTAAGAACAAATTCTGAAAGTTCGGCTCTTAATCTCAGAAGTTAAGATAAACAGAACTTAGAAAATCTGTTCTTACCTTTCACCTTTCCTGTATTATAACTAGCAGATTAAAGGTCAATAAAATGAATGTTCAATGGATGGAGAAAAAGACTTGAACCGCTTATTTAAGCTAATGTGATCCAGGGTCTATATCTCTTGGAACTTGCAGGGTACCGTTCTAAGAATAGTGGGCTGTTACAGATAGATCTGAAACATTTCCTGACCAAGTCTTTCAAAGATAGTCCAGACAGGAGGTAACAAATACAACTGCAATCCTCTTGTTATGTGGTAGACAACTCAGCTGTCTCCAAATAGATTTTTTACTATATCTAGCAGCCTATCTGTCAAAAATCGTGTGTACATGACAACAAAATACTATGTTAGCATCAATTTGATTCCAAAATTTGTAGGCCAACAATTCAAGAGTCTCTGCTTACATTCTATATATATAAAATGCTGCAAGCAATGTGCACAGACGTGGTCTGTACTAGGATTATATTGAGTGCTGAAAGTTATCAAAATAAACGGATAAGTTGTAATTGCACAGATTTTCTTCTGCAGCCGTGGGCATCATATAAAGATTTAAGGCATTAGGGACATCATGTATTGCTTCTTGGAATTTTTTTCATAACTTATTCTTATTTAACTTGGAAAGGGAATAAAGAAAATTATTGGCGTAATATTAGGCCTCGTATCTCCTGTTGACATGATGATATTAGCCTCACATTTAATTGATTATGCTACAAGTAGAATGGAATTATCTATTATCAGCTCACAAATGTAGCGAATATTGATCATGAAAAGTTTATCTGAAAAATTGAAATTCGAAAAGGTTTCAGTCTTTGACATCTCATTCACATACAAACTCTGCCTCTCCTTCTTTACCAAGTATTCTGGGGTGGTTGAGAATGTCAGCTTAAGAAGCAAGTAAATTGGGTGATGGGTGGCACATTTGTCATACCAGAAAACCTGAGCTGCAAGTAGTTGGTATGATCCATAGCAAATAATGTGTGAAAAATGCAGCCACTGCACAAAATTAAAGACCTTGAATTGTTGTGTTACCAAATTCTTCAGAACTACAGATACACAAATGATTTATTTCACTTTTTTTTTCTTTTTCTAACTAGGGATTCAGCTCACACAAAAGAAAATATCAAATTCAAACTCGGGTCTTGTCAGAACTTGGGTAATGTAACGCATGCACTCCCATTTACTGTTTTTTACAAATATCAAAAGACATTTACAGCTGAACCAACAATATTTGAGCACAGCATAAACTAACAAGCCAAAAAATCAAGCAAATCCAATTCTAGCAGCCTTTTCTCTCCCGTTTACCCCACTGTTGTTCATTAGAATTTGCCAAAACATCTTAGACACTTAAGAATCCAAGACACTTCCTTGGTGTATACCCAGTTGCTCGGAATTTCGCTGCAGTTTCCTCTACCTCGAGACGGTCCTCACCTTTTTTTGCTTCAATCATTGCTTTCTTCTCCTCGGCTGCCTTGTGGAGTTCGGCTACTTTGTTCTTCATTTTCTCTGCATATTCAGCCTTCTTCTTTTCCACTTTTTCCTACCATATCACAAATTAATCAAGACACTATTGAAATAGTTTTTTGCAAGAATATATATTACATAATTACTTTGAACTGTACAGTTTTTATAAGTGGAAAGGAAGATTAGTCATGCTATAACAAGCAGTTGATACTTCAATTCATTAAGTTTGTTACCTCATACTTCTTTATTTTTGCCTCCACAGATTCTCTCTTGATTGTCTCCCATGATCCAATGGCAGAGAGTTTCTTGTGAGCCCTATTTGAAAATTCAGCGTGTACAACTTGCTCAGAAACAAGGTCTGAAGGTCATCATCGAGTAGGAACTGAAAGCTTTATAAAGCCAAGTTTAACATTTTAACTTGTAAGACTGATTCAATGCACAAATCCTTGTTTAAAGAGGACATTGCGCGAGTCTTCAAAGATGGACCTTAAGAGTGTATTGAACAAGTCTATAAACGTTTGAAAACGGAAACCTAACCAAAACTATCAAGTATCACACACATACATCCAGATATTTAATGAGCATGTTTGTATTTACATATCTGGAGCATGAGCTGACAATAAACTTAACTTCTATGGCAATTGTAATGGAGTTTCTTTCCTCGGTAATTTAATAGCTTAACAGTGTATGGTTTGGTTCAGAAATTAAATTTCTTCTGAATGTATACATTTTTATAGCCTAAAATGGTTGAACGCCTAGACTCAATCTCAGAGACTTCCAAATACATTATTTTATATTGGATGACCAAAGAGCTGGTCAATTCCTGGCTCGAATTTACTTTCCATGCAGTAAAATTCTAATTCAGGAGAACTTCAGACACTAGCAAAGTTATATATAGTGCAATCTTCTTAAACTAAGAGCTAGTAGCTTGTTCGATGAACAGATTGAAGCTGAATCATTTCAAGCATGTTTTTATGCTAGATTTGAAATCCCAGTGTGAGGAGGCCTACTTTATACCAATACTAAAAGATGGACAATTCAAAGCATTAGAGATGGTCTCGTACTTGTTCTCCGCTTTAGCTTTCTCATTTTCTTCCCATGCTTTAATTAGAGCACATCTTTTCTCCGCTTCAACCCTCGCAAGCACAGCATCTGATAAATGATACAAGTACTTGTTATCTGTTGATAGGAAAGATATAAATTTTGATTAACATAGTAGCCTGCGCATACCTCTGTCATTTGGCCCCCTTGAGTTTTTTGCAGTAGCAGGTGGATCTGCAACCTCTGACACATCGAAGATTCAATCATACAATTAAGGGCCTTGTTATAACATGTTTAGAGAAACATTCAATTGTTAAGTCGGGCTTGAGATATTCAAAATTGCAAGCCATCAACTTTCATGAAAAATCAATTTACGAACTTTCCTTATCCTCTCTATGTCAGGAGGAACCAGAAAGCAAAGAAGGAGAAGAATAAGGAGAGGACATACTTTCAGTAACCAGGACCGAGCTCTTCTCATTAGCATAATCATTTAAAGGGGCTTCTTTCTCTTCTTTAACAGGTCCATGTTCTTCAGCTTGTGTAGGCAGAGAAGCTCCCTCAGATTCAGCTTTCCTGGGCTCCTTCTCCCCCATAACGAAGTCTTTTACTTTCGCCACCAAGACCCGGAAACCCATGTACGAAGACAATTGTCACCAAATACTTCAGGTAAAATTCTATCAAGATCACCATCTAAAAGAGAAAGGACTGCTATAAATATAGCTGGAGAGTCAGAGTCCTAGATGGTGGTGGGTACAAATGGAAGTTGGGTAGGGACAAAAAAGTGATATATATATATATATATCGCATCATAATTTTATTTTATTTTTGTGAATTGAAGTCTTCAAGAATAAGAGATGTAGCGGTCGATTAGACGCTCATCATGGCTATCGAGTTCTTCATTTAAATGCAAGTCATTTAGGGGATGCTAGTGACGGTGCACCTACGATGATGAATTGAACAAAACTTTTTTCAGCTAATATATATATATATATATATATATATATATATATATATATATATATATATATATTATTAACTTTTTTTACCATAAAAAAACATTTAATTATTATTATTATTATTATTATTAGATACATAATAATTTTAAAAAGAATTGTGACCATTCTAATAAAAATCTATATATTATTTAAGAATTATATCAAAATTAAAGAATAAGATCATGCGCCTGGATGCTAGGTCCATACCTCCTAAGCCTTTTTTACCTCTTTTTTTATTTGAAAAAATAATAAAAATATTTAGAGAGAGAAAGAGAGAGAGAGAGAGAGAGGTGAAGGGAAAAGGTAGAGAATAAAAAAGAGTTTTACGTCACTGTTATTAAAAGGTCATTTATACAATGTAAATGTTTTTTATCTAGTATTCTCACATCCCCCTGTCCATATTTCTCTTTAGCATAAATAAAAATATAATCTTTCTCTATCTTACTAAAAATAAAAACTCATTAATTTTTTTAGCTGTTGAGAGAGTGACTCGGTAGATCAAAATCTTCTATATTTTGTTCAGTTTGGAGAAGATCTAAGATTCTTTAATAGAGTTGAAATAACACCATTTTCTAATTATTTGTCGTGTTATTGTGACTTTTTTTATGTGTATTTTTTGGATATGTGTTTTAATAGTGTCAGTCCCTTGGACTTTTTGAATTTTATCTATGATAAGAAGGTAATTTTTGAATGATTGAATCTATAGAGATTCTTCATTGGATAAGATAATAGGATGCAAGTCTGAGGTTAATTAGTTTAGTGCATTTTCTTTTAGTCTAATTTGATTTATGGGTTTTTCTTGTTTGGTGATCTAGTTAATTGGATTTTAATTTTTGAGTTTGATAAATTATTAGGATTATTGTTTGATCTAATGATTAAAATAGAATGACACCTCCTTTATCTAAGGATAAGCTTCATTGTTTATATGAATAATGAAACTTCCTAAAAAAACCCAGTATTTTTAGTATAGAAGGTAATATTCACCTACGTTGTAGATAAAATTCCAAGTTAGTTTTGAATATATATATATATATATATATATATATATATATATATATATATATATATTATCTAATAAATCAACAAGATTTGTGAATGCAAATTAAAGACTAAAATGAAAAGTTAATTCTAAAATAAGAATTAAAAGATAGATACAAATGCACATAGGTTATCTTTTTTATTTTCTTTTACTTATCTTTAAAAATATTTATGGTTGCTAAGTACATATAATTTTCATTCTTATAAATGCATAATGCAAATAAAACTAATCTATTTTAAATCTAATCAGGAAAAAATCAAAGATAAATTACAATAATATCTTAAAGATATTATGAGATTATAAAAACCATTCAAAAAACCGATTGCTATTAAAAAAAATAACAATTGAAAAAAATGAGAATGGTGATAGTAATTAAAAAAAATGTTAGGAGTTGTTGGGCATAGAAGGCTAGGTATGTGAGCCTAGCTTAAAAAGTAAAAGCCTAGGCATGTCTGAGTGTGGAAGGTCAGGCAGACATGCCAGGTTCTTTTATTTTAAATGGACTGATGATATGTTGTCCACCTTAGTAGTTGTAGACGACATGTTATCCTTTACAATTTTTTTCGTTAACCTCCAATGACTGGAAAAGCATGGTTCGAGTTTTTAGATTAAAAAAAATACAATTTTCAACTTGTTTTCACTTGAAAACACTTTAAAAACATCATAATCTCAATAAACTCATTTATAATCTTAAAACATAATTTAATCACAGTAAAAATCTAAAATCTAATCGAATAAAAAAAAATTTACATGACCGATTCACTTATTTTGGGATGTTCAAATGAAAAACCATTTTCATTTAATTTTCATCTCCAAGACAAACTTATTAACACAAAGCTCGACCTTTTATGATGACCAAATTCTTTCTCTCCTCTTTCTTGTTTTGGTGACTTTCTCTTTTTTCCTATAACATCCAAAAGATGAAACTAAAAAAATAAAGTTTAGGATTGAAATGTAAAATCATAAATAATAAGGACCAAAAATGAAGAAAGAAAAAAAATTAAGGGACTAAAGTGAGGTTTTTCATGCTTTATGAACAATGCAAGAAAAAAAAAAAAGGCTTTGTTTTTTTGTTTATGTTAATTTTGGTCTTGTTCTCTAAATATTTTTATAATAAATATAATAATATTACAATATATCTTGAAAAATTGATCTTTCATTTAATGATAAAATGTTCTCTAAAACCTCGCACTCATGAGAGCATTCAAGTCAAAATGAGTAAAAAAACATAAAGCATGACAAGATTACTTCTCATGAATAATTTTTTTAAAAAAAAACATGATGACCATAGTAAAGATAACAAAAAACCCGAGGGAACAAGGAAGAAAATTAGTAAAATGAATAGTAATATGAGAGTTAATGACCATTAGATGCATAATGAAAGATTGTTAATTTCTTTGTTAATGTTAATATCCTTTGTTAACAGAAATTTTAGTCATAACAAGGAAGTGAAAAATCCAAATAAATATCTTTTGTTATATTTAAGAAACAACAACTTAGTATCATTCAATTTAATCTTTATAAAATAATACAATTTATTAAGAAAATGTTGGTTAAGAGATATGGTAGAGCATAAAAAATATCTTTACAACCATAAAGGTTCGTCTAATTTGTTGTTATTAGACCTATGAGTTGAACTATTAGAATCTCTCAAGTAAAATGATGCTTAAGTGACCATCTAAAACTCTTTCTTCGATAGTAAATAGTATTGTCTTTTAAACTGACTAATAAATAATATTTTTTCTTTAAAATAAAATAAATAAATGTGCCAAAAATTATAAAATAATCATAAATTGACTGAATTTCATTGAAAAGATATTTTTGTAATTTTAGAAATACGTTAGAAAATAAAGAGTCAAAATGGATCATAACAACGAGCACCAAAACCACCTTTTCAATTTTCAAGTACTTAATTTCAACATTGTGAAAGGTTTTGTTTGTGTAGTAAACAGGTCTTCGAACTTTGTGTTACTTCCTAACCATAACATCGCTCACAACTAAATCTATTACCCCTGGATCAAGGAATAGTTTTTCTGTTTTTTTAGGTTGAGATAAAATTCTTGAAGAAGAAAGGTAAGACTTTAGGTTTTGGAGGGCTTTCATGCACTTGATAGTCTACTAAAAATTGGACACATTCTTCAATGTTCTAAAAGTGGGAGGCAAAGCTCCCCAAATTGAGATACACATTTATTCAAGGTTGCCATTTGACCTGTTAGTCTCTAAACTTCTTTGACCAACCAAGGAGGACTTTATCCATAATGGTTGTAATCTTTTTAGAATTAGGCTCTATCTTTATCAGAAAATCCTAGGAATTCTCCTCCTTGTATAGCAAAAATGCACTTTAATAGATTGAGCTTCATCTAATATTGGTGAAAAATAGAGAAAACATATTGTAATTAAGTTTTGGAGGTGGTACTCGAAAGTGGGGCTCTTTACCAATATGTGATCTATATACGTTTCCATGTTCCTTCCTAATTGGTCCTTAAAGATCTTGGTAACCATTATTTAATATTTGGATCTGGTTTTCTTCACTAGAAAATTATGACCTTATAGTAGTACATCCTTTTGTTAATGATGAAATAAGTATTTTCTTCATTGTTTAGGTGCATGTGGATGTGTTAATATTCTAAATTGGCATCCAAATAGCTTAGAAATGAATAGCTAGTTGTGTAATGCACTAGTAGGTCAACTTAGAAAAGATGAAGTTGTCACTGGGACATGCCTTGTTAAGGTATGTGAAATCAACACACATCCTTTATTTTTTATTGGATTTGTTAACCATGACAATGTTCTCTAGTCATCCGGGGTACATTACTTCTATAATGAACCCTGCTTCCATTAGCTTACACTTATTCTAAATCATTTTTTTTCTTTTTTTCTTAAATTTTCTTTTCTTGTGTCATATTAAAAAGGAGAATAATATCGATATTTAACCTATATAATTTTTAGGCTTATCCTAAGCATATTCAATGGCTTGAAGGTGATGTTATCGCTTTGGATTTCAAGGTTTGCGAGGGACAACTCCTATTTTATATTGAGTATGAACCCAATATTTATTATTTCATATTTTTTGGATTCAAGAAAGTTTATTTCTTTTGATTATTTAACAAACTTGGTATGAGGTTCCTATTTTTCTTGCAGGGGAGTTAGCTTGTTTGGTGGGCAAAGCTTTTTTTCCTTTGAAAAAAAAAAAACAAATGTGCATCCATGAGAGTAGATTAAAAAAATGCAAGCCACTAGATTAGTCAAAACCACCAATGGATCCCATAATCATATGGTTCAATTTTTAAGGTCACTTTATTTTTTCTTGTGTTATATAAAAATATAATGTGTAGCAAAAAATGAGAGTTATGAATATTTTAAGAGTGACTAGATCTAGCATATATTTTTATATGGGATGAGTTTTCAATATGTTATTATAATTTTAATTGAGGCTGTTTTATCCTTATAAAATAACCAAATTTCCAATCTATCATTCTTTTAACTTCTTCCCCCAAATTTATATAATTAGTCATGCACATGACTTAATATTATATAAAAAATGACAACTCAAGTGCATGAGGGGGTCACCGAAGAGATATAGAAGGAGAAACGAGGCTTCAAAGGGGAACAAAGGTATTGTCTTGTGTGATTACTATTTTTTTTAAAAAAAAAAACAATCTTCTATTTATCAGACAAAAAACATATGACTGGAAAGTTCATAGAACTCAAAGGCCATTTTCAATATAATATTAAATATTTTGATTACTGATTTAGTTAATTTAGATGAAAAAAGTTAGCAGAAGAATAAATGAAAAATTCACTCATGTTATAAGGATAAAATTGATTCAATTAAGGATACGAGGATGAATTAGAAACAATATGGATTCATTTATATTTATATCATAATTAATTAATTAACTAGTCTTTTTTTTTATGGTCAAGTGTATTATCATGTCAATTTATGTATTAATTGAGGAAAGATATTTTTCGTAGACGTTAATCAATTTTGTATATTCAGTAAGATTTTAGTGGATGTTAATTAAAGCTCCAATTTAAAAAGTTAAAGAAGAAAACAAATCTTCTGAAATATCAAATATATCCCAAAAAGTATATATAATCCTTCACTTTTTATGCCTTTATAAACTGCTCCGAAAATATTTTCTTCAAGCCACCTTTTGTGATGTTTCAAGATAATTAAATACATTATCTTATACAACCGACCATCGAATGCTTTTGACTTATAAGACACCTTCTATAATCTTCTTTCTTCTTCTTTTTCACGTCTTTCTTGCACTCATGAGTAGAGTTGTGAGTTGATTAATCAGCGTGCTGCACGGAACATGTTTATCACTGTCTTAACGCATGATTGATGAATTAATGGTATCAGACAGAGAATCATTGTCAGACACATATATGGGTTGCTGTTGCTGATTGAATTTTCACTACAATATCACCTTTTTTTCTGTTAATTCTCTTATGACTCGATGTCTTCTGACATATGGCGCCATTTTAGAGGCTCTGCTGTGATGAATATTTTGAGGATGAACAAACTCAGTATTCCCAGACTGATTTTCAAAGGCATATATACCGAACTCCTTTTCCTCTTTGGAGTCTATGAGAAAACATGAAAAAAAATCAAATTTATGTTTTGCAGCACAAATATACTTTGAAAGGCACTTTCAAACACAATATAAATACAGCACCAAACAGCACCCTAATATTAAAGAAAAATTAATAGAGTGAACGCTTAGAGAAACAGAAATAAGAAAACAGTCAATAAGAGTCAACTGTCGTGAGACTAATTTATAGATTTTAGAACATGAAAGACTAACATATAATTGCATCCAAAATCTAGGGACTAACAAATAATTTACTTGAGCAACAAATGTTCTCATGGAAGACAAATTAACCGAAAGAACTCATGAACTGAATATAAAAACAGAACTGGAAACAAGAACAACAGGATGCATTACCTTCAGTTTCACTTACACATGTCTCTAAGACACATTGTAGCCCTTTCACATGCTCTTTTCCCCTTTCTCCCTCGATGCCTTACACGGCATGCAAAAAGGTCAAAAACTTCCCGGAAACCAACATGTATCTTTTCACCTAGGTAACTGTACTTCATAAAATTAACAAGTGTTCGCTTGTTTGAAGAAAAAACATGGGCATCAACGCCCATGGTATCCCCACTTCATTTTCCCTATAAATACATGATTTTTCTTCCCATTCAGGCTCAAGTGTAACACTTCGCATCACCTAATTAAGTTTTTTATCATCTTCTGATACAATTAATGGACGTATTTATTCCTGAAGAGTATGTTATGCGGAGAAGAAAAGAGAAAATGGGAGCTGCGATTGCTGGAAAAAGGCAAGAGGAATCAAGAAAGAGAAGTGTTGAAGAGAAAAAAACTAATCCATCATCATTTCGATTAGAGAACGAGTCTTTAGTCGCTCATGGCCTCAGTGAAAGTGTAATCTTCAGCTGGTTCTCAGCATAGGCATTGTCATGCTATGTAATGTAGTTTTAATTAAACAGTCTCTACGGTGTTAGTTTCACCTACAAGTATTATGCCCTGTCTTGATGTAGAACACATATGGAAGCGTGTGTACGTAACTGCAGAGTAAATTATGTAACCAAATCTCTGTAATAGGTTAGTTATAACCTAACTTCAGCCTGTTGCCACTCTATTTATGAGAAAATAAAAATCATCATTAACCAGACTTGGATGAATTTTCTGTTTTTTAATGTGTGAAAGAAGCAGTTAATAACTAGCAGCAAGCTAGAGAGTGGGTTCTCAGCTCGCAAATATCCTGATCAAGTCAGATATTAAAACTAGTCAAATGCATTTATATATATATATATATATATATATATGTGTGCGCGCGCGCGCGCCCCAGTGGTCATTTATGTTCCCTGTGCTTGACAGAGGCTGTCATTATAATACTTTGGGCTTGGAATCACGGAAGTGTGCTCCTATATATTAACAAAAACTAACTTAAAAGGTGTAGATTTTTTACTCTATAGAAACATTTTTCCCCCATTAGGATTTTTTACTCTTTGGTTTCTTAATTTCTTTTTTTTTTTCTTGTTTGGTCTTTTAACATTATTTTGATTTGTGATTGGTATAGGTGATTTGTTTTTAATATATTTTTATAGGGATCTTGGGATATTCAAGAAATATTATATCACTATGTTGATGCTTGGTTTTGCAAAATAAAATTTAATTTTATTAGTTTAAAAAAATTCTAATTTAGAAAATCAAGTTTAAGGCTTAGACTAATTTGTACAATGAAGGAAAGAGTTTGTCTTTTTTTTTTTATCACTCAACTTTTTTTTAATTTTGATCCATTCACTTTGACATTACTTGAGATTTGACTTTTTTGTTTGTTTTGTTTGCCTAGATGTGGGGTTCTCACAATATCTCAAAAAAATTCCAGCACTCAGTTAATGCTCGCTTTAACATAATAAAATAAAATTTTTATTGATGTAAAATAATTAAGTTAATTTTAAGGGACTAAAACTGGAACTATTTGAGTTCCCACTATTATACTCATAAGGAAAAGAAAGAAAAGCTTGTTTGAGACTCACAATTACTTTATTGTAGACATTGCCCCACCATAAAAATAGCTCACCAATACGGTTCTAACACCACTGCGAAACGTTGCATGATGATACTGAAAAAGGCCACTCGTACTATCAAAGCAACAACCTTGAAAGCAAACCAAATAAAATATCATAAAGTGAGAATCTTATGCTTATATTTAATCAATTAAATTCAAAAATAAAATTTCTTTTTAAAAAACTAAATTTAACAAATAAAGACAAATAAAAAAAACCCTGAGATAACTCGGTTTATTTTCAAAATTAGTAAAACATTATATATAAAGCAAATAAAAAATAGCATATCTCAATCTCCAAACCCGAGTGAATCTCTTAAACATATGTTAATCTTCCAAACTCGCAACCCATGGAATCCTAGATTCATGCTCAATCAAAAAGCTCAATTCTCAACTATTGAATGATGAAATAAAAAATATATAAATTTAAAAATTTGTCTAGCAACCTAGGTGAATCTCCTAAACCTGAGTTAATCTTCTAAACTCGCAACCTGTGAAATCTTAGCCCCGTATTCAATCAATAAGTTCAATTCCTAATAAATTTAATATTGAAAGATAAAATGAAAAAAATCAATTTAAAACATTTGTAAAAAAAAAAAAAGAAATCCAAAGAATGAAAATCAAATCTAATAGGAAAAAAAAAACTAAAGAGGGGTGAAATCATAAAAAAATCAATTTTAAAAACTACATCAAATAAAATAAATAGCAATAAAAAACATGAGGACTAAAATTGACAAATGTAAAAAAATTAAAGAATGATAAAATTGAAAAAAAATCCAAATTTTATAAATTATTTTAAATAAAATAAATAGCAATCAAAAGAAAATGAATCAAATATGAAGGAAGAATAAATCAAAGGGTTAGTTTGAAAAATTAGAGGCCTAGGCATGGAAATTGAGGAGTAAGAAGTGAATTAGGAAAAAAATTAAAGAAAAGACCATTGATGCCAAATCAAAAATTCGTTTGCCACATATGCTACCTAGAAATGGAGGGGCTGCCATGACAATTCAAACATTATCCCAAAATCCATTGTTTGGTCGCTACAAGTCTGCACACTCGTTACCTAGGGATGGAGGGGTTGCCTAAAAGGCACAAGCATGTGCCACTTGTAGGTGCACAACTTTTATTTTTAAATAATATTTTATATTTATTAAAATACCAAATTTTAACTTAGTCAACTTGATTGTAAATTAAAATACCAGGATGAAAATATGAAAAAACCATGGGTTCTAGTTCAAAATTTTTTGATTTCAAAAGTAAATGAGTAATTTTACCATGCTTTAAAAACTATATATATATATATATATATATATATATATATATATATATATATATAAAAAAAAAACCTTGTTAGCCAAGTTAAAAGTTTTTGTTTATAAGAGTACTTCTGTTATTTTATCGTGTTGAAAAATATAAAAAGATTGTTTTATTTTCATTCAATCTGAAAATAACTTATGGGTCATAAAAAAGAACCATATTATTCTAAAGAATAAATAAATTTAATGTTTTTTTTAATGATAAAATAATTATTTTATTATTCCAAAGCAATAACATGTGTCTTGATATATAATGAAAAGGAATACTTATAGTTTTTTTTTATAATTATTTTGGATTTCCAAGAGAAACT
Organism: Populus trichocarpa; assembly: GCF_000002775.5. Classification (NCBI taxonomy): domain Eukaryota; kingdom Viridiplantae; phylum Streptophyta; class Magnoliopsida; order Malpighiales; family Salicaceae; genus Populus; species Populus trichocarpa. Next base: position 8,589,925 of record NC_037285.2, on the reverse strand, counting down.
ACCATTAACATTTTTGTTATCGATTTCCAAGCCAGAATAGAAAAGATGTGAAAACCGAATAGACATGAAAATTACGAGTTACCCTTGAAGTTCTAGCATTTGGTCAAATCAACTCGTTTATTATAATCTTTTTTTTTTTTTTTTTCTAAATTGAGCCTGCTGCTTTCATTTTATAATGGGTTGAGTCACTTCATCCAACCCGTTTTCCGATAAATCATTGCCACATCCAAGCATATCGGTGAATATTGGGACTTCATCATTGGTAAATTGAAACATGGAAGAATAAAAGAGGCTGATTCGACCAAATGTGATCTCTTGAAGGACCCATGGTTATTTTAATCAAAGATAAATAAATTGCTACAACTAACAAGGAGTGTCAGGATGGCCGAGTGGTCTAAGGCGCCAGACTCAAGTTCTGGTCCTCGTGAGAGGGCGTGGGTTCAAATCCCACTTCTGACAGTTTTGCACCTCGTTTTTATCCTGGCTGATATGACTCCTAACCCATTCTCCATTTGGTTATTTAAACATCATTATTATTAATTTTCTGTTCACCTATAACTTATTTTTTGTCCCCAACAACATGGTTCGACTCTTATTAATATGGTGTGATGATTTTGGTTGAAAATAACAATTTTTACCTGAAATTTATTTTTTATCTTGATTGACATGGTTTAATTCATATTAACCTAGTGAACTCGGTTTTAATAAAAAAAATGACTGACCTAATAAAAATATATTTTTAATTTTTTTTTAATTTTTTTGTTGTTACGAATAAAAATAGAAATAAAATAATATATGATAAAATTTTGGAGAATATAAAATTTAGTTATTATAGTTGTCCTTTTTTCATAACATTTACATCTCAAAGTCTTGAAAAATTGGGTTATTACAATTGCTTTTTTTTTCATTCTATATTATCTTTCTTCGTAGTCGAGTGTAATGGATTTTAAGGTCTTTTGAGGGATTTATCTTTCAACATGAATAAATGCATATAAAATGAATGAAATGCATAAGTGGATGCAAAATGTCTGATTGACTATAATTTTGGGGTTTATTTCAGGTTTAAATATAGTTTTTTAAGGTTATTCATGAGTTTATCGGTATCTAATATGTTGAATAGGTGTTTTGGACAATAATAAATTAAAAATTGAATTTCTAATTCTGTTTTTTTAACAATCATAATAACTGAAATCTAGAAAAAATAGATGACCCATCTTCTGAGTTTATTTATACAGACAACATGTAATAACAATTTTTTTTGTAAATTAGATTGAAACAAAAACTCTTAGCATTTTACTATCTCTTATTACCCAAAACAAAAGACCATGATTTTTGCCATAATCAGATTTTACGGGAAAAATAATCTCTTTAAGATTTCTATATGAGATAATGGATAAAATTCATCTGTTCCACAACATTTTCTATAACTACAGTACTCTCCTTTACACTTCTCCTATGAGATAGGAGTGAGCCACGCGTAGAGTCTTGTAGGACTAAAGTGGTGTTTTGGTTGTGATAGATTTTATGGTGTAAGATGAATTTTTACTTGTAAAATAAATAAAAATTAGGTTTTATAAATAAAAAAATTATTTTAATTTTTACAGAATTAATATTTAAAATGCAATTATATGTGAGAGGTAAAAATTATTTTACTAACCAAATGTTTTTTTCTCTAAATAGTTGAGGAAAAAAATACAGATCCTATAACAATACTAAACTTAAGACATACGTATCTTGATTATATAGAAAACAAAAGGAATATATATGTGTGTGTGTGTGTGTGTGTTTGTGTGGCGTGCATGATTATGCCATCTTTTTTTTTTTTTTTTGGAAAAGAATGTCGTCTTAAAGCCATCATCACCAACTCCAAAGTAAATACTTCCATAAAATTTGGCTAAAATAGAAAATTCAGCTGCATCGAAATACTATGCGAGCAACCTTGCCAAGAAAATATAATTGTTTACTTTGGCATATTTTCGGTCTACATCATGAGAAGTATTCAGTTGGTGACCCAAAGTTTTTCACGAAAAAAAAAGAGAGGAAAAGATTAACAACAGCAACAAAATATTCGTTTTGGACATCATGTGTGCTCAAATTTAGACTTTGCAATATAAAATGATTCAAGCACACAGAGATGGCTAGGTTACATACATACCCCCACCATTGTTGGTTCTCTACGTATAGATACGTATATTAAAATAATTTTACCAGAAAACTAGTGCATCGACCATGTTACTTAGGGTAGATCAAGTAGAGGAAGTAATTTTGGAGATCATACAGTTTAATTGTGGATCAAGTCTGTACTTTGAGTCAGAGAGATGTTGGGAGGGGATGAAGGTCTTATCATTTGCAAGTTGTTTCTATCTCCACAGAATTATCCATGGAGTGGCTGGAATTAGACACCAAGTTGACAAGAAAGTCAAAGATATCTGTTCCTATAACAGCAGAGGCAACATCCACTTTGTGAAGTGTCCTCCTCTTGCCTTGCATGGTCATCATCCAAGACCTTTGTGTTAGATCCTCAATGAAGAGCTCACATGCTTTTGAGAACACAATCGGTGCCTCGCCGGATATCATCTTCACATCGGCACCGGATTTCTTCATGATCTTCTTGATTCTTGCCAAAGGCAATGAGTGAGGCCCAGTTTTTCCCGATAAACCACCAGAAAGTATTCCTGAGTATGTCCCAGCTTGCCTCATATTGTTTTTATGTGGGGTGCTTCGACTCTAGATTATGTTGAGGTAATGATAATAATGTGAGGGGCGTATGAAGTTACAGGGAATATATATTTTCCGAGAAGAGGAAGTTAAAGATTGGCGTGATTGCATGAAGAGAATATTTAAATCTAACTTGTAAGAGAAGGATGAGTAATTAAAGAAATAGGTGTCCAGGCCGGCCGGCCAGCTTGCTTAGGCCGGCTACAGTCCATCCAAATATAATTTAATTGTGATATTTAGAATTTTCTTCCATTTTCTTGCATTCTAGACTTATAGCTCGTGGACTTTTTACCCCCAAGAACTAATAAAACAATCGCAAAATATCAATATAAAGATCACAAGTAGTACTTTAGTAGTGCTAAATGGGAATGCAAACCGTAGGGTTTGTTTTTTTTAACTCCACTCCAAATTAATTTGGCAATGTGCCATGTACATCCCTATATATACATATACAGCCTTATAACGACATTAAAAGAAAAGCTAAGAGGCGTGAGAGTGTTATTATAGCTCCATGTATATAGTTTGTTGTGAATTACTATAATAAAATTATTTTTTTTACTTTTAAGTGAGAGAAATTTAAGTTTTGAAGCTAGGGTTTGTTGGTCTTTTTCACTAGCTCATTAGTCATTAAAAATTTGAAAGATTATTTGGAGGTGTATGCATCTTTTTTATTTTTTTATATAGTAAAATTACTCTTTTACCCCATAAGTTAACAAAATTTATAATTATTGACCCAGGGTTTTTTTTACCTTTCATAAGATTCTTAATAGTAAAAATACTTCATTGGCCCCGAGATAAAAAATTTGTTGAGTTGTTGGGCAGGGGTGTTTACGGTTTTTTCATAATCCATGTATAGTGAATGCACGTTTTTAACCTTAGAAAAGACAAAAAAAAATAAGCTTTTCCTTTGGGGATATTTTGATATTTTCATACGGGTATTTTGTGTAATTAACAGGTTCATGGGGGCATTTTGGCATTTTTCACGTTGTCTTTCTAATTTTTTATTTAGAAATCTGGTGGCGCATCTTCCAAATGTGCCAGCGAGTTGGTGGTGTCTGCGCCATTTAGGTGGTGTGTGTAACACCATTCGGTGGCCAAATCTGGCTATCCGTTGTCTCACTAGATACGCAATCGTCTCCTCTTCCACTTGGTGTGCCGTATGTGGTTGAATTTTCGTTGGTGGTCATTTATTTTATTTTTTCTCTCTTTCTTGATAACTGTACATAATTGTCCTCTTTGTTGTTTGATTTTCAATTTTAGTCCTCATTCTTTTACTTCTTATTTCATTTTTATTCCTTTTATAGAAGTTTTTTTTCAACTTAGTCCTTCAATTATAATTTCTCATATGTTTTATTTTTCATTTATGTCATCATTCTTTTAATTTATTATTTCATTCTTATTCTTATAGAATTGTTTTTCAATTTAGTCCTTCAATTTAAAAAACATCGATCAAATTTAAGCATTATTACTTCATTCTCATTCTTTTATATTTTGATTATTCTTATTTTCATCATATAGTTTAAGCTAACTTTAATTTTAAAATAAAATGTCAAAATAATGTTTTAATTTTCTAATTAAAACAAATTAGTAGAAAAAACTCCTTTTTATTTCTTCTATTTTTTGCAAGAAAGACGTGTAACTTTCTTATAATAAATGATGTGAAGAATATATGTATCATTAATACTAAAATTTTTAATTTAATTAATGCTTAAATTTTTAATTTTTAATTTTTAATCCAAACCAAACAATTTGGATAAAGATTCACGCCCCTGGTTTTGTATGCAATTCGTGGGCTGATAACTCAATTTGCATGAATTTGTAGGCTTTCATAGGCCCTCGGGTCTCATGTGTGAAAAATAATAGCCTCCAAGCCTAATTTACTCGTCAAAAACATTCATAAATTCCCTCGCCATATCTTGGGCCGGTCATTGCCTCATAAGACTCTGCTTGAACTCAGGCCTTGTACAAATATCTTTTGCCCTTTTTCCTTGTTTCTTTACAATAGAGGTTTCTCATTTTTTTTATTGTGCAATTCGGGGTTATAGTTTTTCCAATTTCTTTTTCTTTCTTAGGCACCTGCCTCAACTCCTTTTGTTTCATCGCAAGGCTTATTGAACGTTGGATTATAGGACGAAGCAATCCCCTACTATGTTTCGGAATATTTTTTTTAAAGGATTGGATTTAAAACCACACTATATCTCCATTTCAATCTTTAAAAAAAAAAAATCTGTTTCACAATCTCAAAATAAAAAATATTACAAATACTCTAAAAAATTTAGGAAAATATTATTCTCATGCCACTATTTAGTTAGAGACATGTTATTGTGAATTGCAATAGTGATATAGATTTTTTTAGTTTATCTCTCTTGTTTTCTAAATACACAGGTATAAATTGATGGTCAATTAAAACATATTTATTAAGGACAAAAAATGAGGTGGTTTTTTAAAAACTTTGGGCTAAACATTCATGGTCCTCCAACTTTTAAAATTATAAACCTTCAGTCCTTAAAAATTTATGAAATTTAATTTTGATTCCAAACTTTATTGTTCTTATTTTTTTATCCCTGGTTTGAGAGAGGAGAGAGAATGTGGTTGGATTCTGATGGTAGAGAAAAAAAGTCTCGGTTAAGATCAATTTCAACCATGAAAAAAAATGATTTTGGCGTCAATGAATTTCTTTTGATGGAGAGAGTTTATTCTAAGTGTTATTTTCCTTTAAACTTGCCTGAAATGATAAATCTGAGCCTGAAAGTTTTTTTTTGTTTTGGATTGATTGTGAGTTTTGAAATCAATTTTTGTGTTGTTAAAAGCTATGAATATATATTTACAAGGTGTTTAGGGTTTTTGCTTTTGCTTAAAATATGATTGAAAATACGTTTTTCTTAGTTTGAAACAACCTAACCTGATTTTCCAGCGATTAGAGGTCATCGAAATCTGAGTAGGGCAAACGATGCATTGTTCTCCTCATCAAGACAAACAATGTGTCACCTATTGTTTTTCAAAAAATTAAAGGGCGAATGACTTGTCATTCACCCTTTAAGAAAATTTTTAAAAAAGGCCTACGCACGTGGGATGCTCTAAGCTCGCATGTTTGGGTTTTTTTTTTTAGGCTCAAGAGCTCTGGCTATCCAAAAATGAGAGCCTGGTCCTTTTTCCTTTTTTTATCCATTATAATTGATTTTTTTTATTTTTCTTATTTATTTTTTTTAATTTCACCACTTAATATTTAGTTAATTGTTAATTGAGTAACATAATTTATTTTAGTGTGATTTTTTTCAATCGCCTCGATATTTGGTTGGTTCTCAATTTTACAAGTGTATATTTTAGATAAAAAAAAATAAAAAAAAAATTGTTGAACCAATTGAGTCCATTACTTGGGTCACGAGTTTAACTTATTAACTTTGGCTGGATAGGGATCATGTTTAATGAGTTTATTTATTGCATAAATAAATTTTAATTTATTTAATTAGATATATATTAACTTTTTAATTTTTAATTGGGATTTTTTATGTATGAAAACACATAATAAAAATGTGTATATATATAAAAAAATTAAAGATTAAAAATATTGGTCTCAAGAAGAAATATGGTCAAATAGCTAGTAATAACTAAAATTCATTATTATTATTATCAAAAGTCATCATGTCATGTAGGCGAAATAGATTAAAAAAAAAATCTTTCGCTCTTGAATGTCATAAAGTTTCCATCTCATTTAATAACAGAAACATGTGGATTTTTTTTTATCATATGAGATGTGTAGTTCTTTGAAGAATTTGTTTATAAATATGGTTTCGGTTGTTTTTTAAAATATTTTTTATTTAGAAATATATCTAAATAATATTGTTTTTATTTTTTAAAAATTATTTTTGATGCCAGCACATCGAAATGATCTAAAAATATTAAAAATATATTAATTTAAAGTAAATTTTTTCTTCAAAAATAGTTTTAAAACGTAAAAATAAATAATAACAAAAGCTGAAGAATTTTTCCTGGTCAAGTATACACTAAAGCAATTTCTCTCGTGGAATAATGCTTCAGCTTTCTTTTTCTCTGCCCTTGCTATATATATTAGCCCACATTTATTGTCAAAATTGACAAGTGGCAGGAATGACAAATTTGAATGTTGAATCACAAACTAGGCGGCGGCGGCTGAAGGAGGGCTAGTATTTAATTCAAGAATTATATATATTATAGTAGTACATGAAACGTCCTAGGCTAATATTATACTTTTTTAAAATATTAAAAATATATATATAAAAATTAAGCTATCTTAATTGGATCTGGTAATGATGTAAAAACTTTCTGGCAGTCATGTGCACCAGTACCTTGGCTATTAATATAGTTTTTTTTATAATATATATTTTCAATTTGGACAATCATTATTCTTGTTGCGTGAGGACTGAAGCCGCTTGAATATTTGACTGGAATAAGCACGCAGATCTGAACGAACGTTTCCACTGGTACTTTATGAATTCTTCCAAATTATAAAGGCCAAATATGATAGAGAGAGAGAGAGAGGGGGGGGAGCAAGACAAAGCTATGCCCCGAAAAATCTTTTCCTGATTTCTCATTGTTTTACTTTGCTTTCATAACCCTATTTGTTCAGAGGCGCTAATTCGCAATAGCATCTCTGCGTCTAAATATCAATCCTTCCGGTGAGTTATAGAGAAATTAAGACAGTGAAAAAAATGGAAGGTGAGATAAAAAACTTCATCATGGTATGGGCATCAGCTTTGTTGTTACTCTGGTACTGTCATATGGTAGGTAAGATTATCTCCAAAGGAGTAATCAGATTCTTTGCAATCCTCCCAGTCATACTCTTCCTTTTCTACCTCCCTCTCAATCTCTTCACCATCTGGCTTGGAGGTCCAACATCTTTCTTCCTCGCTTGGCTTGCAAACTTCAAGCTCCTTCTCTTTGCCTTTGGTCAAGGCCCTCTATCAACCTCCCCTGTACCCCTCTCTCTCCCATATTTCATCTCCTTGGCTTGTCTTCCCATCAAATTTCAACAAGTCCCGCAAAAATCAGTCGATAAAGAAGTAAGCAAAGGAAGCGGCCACAAATCACCTCTGAATCATGGCCTGAAAATTGTAGTATTGGCCATAAGCGCACCCATATATCTTCAAAAGGACCATATTCATCCAAAAATGGTATTGCTTCTCTATTGTGTATACCTTTACATTGGTCTAGAACTTGTCTTAGCAGTGGTTGCAGCCTTTGCTCGAGTCTATCTCCGTTTAGAGCTTGAGCCACAGTTCCATGAGCCATACCTAGCCACCTCATTGCAGGACTTCTGGGGTAGAAGGTGGAATCTTATGGTCACTAGTATCCTACACCCAACCGTATACAATCCAGTGATGTCCATTTCTAGCCGCTTGATTGGAAGAAAGTGGGCTGCGCTCCCAGGAGTTCTGGCATCATTCTTGGTATCTGGAATAATGCATGAAATCATTTTCTACTATATCGGAAGAAAGAAGCCCACATGGGAGCTCACCTGCTTCTTTTTCCTACACGGGATCTCTTTGGCTATTGAGATTGTCATAAAGAAAGCGTTTAATGGTAAATGGCAACTGGCTACGGTGGTGTCAAGGTTGTTGACGTTGGCATTTGTGGTGGCTACTGCCATGTGGCTGTTCATGCCGCAGGTTTTATATGCTGACTTTGATGTTAAGGCACGTAGAGAATGTATTGCTTTCGTAAATTTTGTAAAAGATATTATCACCATTGATTCGAGGTTTAAATCGTTCATCGCCGTAACTGAAGGTTAAGATATGTATTTTTTGATTTTGTTATAAACTTATGTTTTATTTCAGATTGAAGCAAATAAGTAAATTAGCAGATGTGCAATGCAATCTTCTTGTGGATAGTTAATCCTCTCCTTGAATAATTAATTTGAACTCTAACTAAAATTGATTTTTTTTTGTTCTTAATCACGATGATGTTTTCCGATCCTATGGTCACTGTTGATTGTCAAATCTAAAATATACTATAGGCATGGCCTCTTTGGGATAACTTCGTTGTGGACAAGCCAGAAAGGAAAATCCTCCAATTCAACCCCTGTTTTTTTCATTATATTTTGTTAAGTCAGCGCAACGCAACTGAATTGTGAACAACAGTCTCTATTTTTAGGTAAATTTGCCATATTTTGCTTACAATCTAAGGTTGAATCAATAAAATATGATGAATATAAGGTAAATTAATATTATTGTAAATTAACAACAGTCTCTATTTTGATGAATGCTTACAGTCCTCCGAGAATAAATATTTCTCTTTTGTAAATTAGAAAAGAAATGTGCTTTCACTTGTATTTTTAAGTCGAGACTCTTTTCTACTATCGGAAACTTTTATTCAACTGTTCTTATTTTCTCATCTACGTCACCAGGGGGGAGCTAGTTGCATTTTACAGGAGAGGTCAAAATTAATATAATAATATATATTATTAAAAAATTTATTTATTTAAATTAAAAATATTAAATAAAAAAAAATTTAAAATATTTTGCAGGGACCGGGTCTGCTTGCCACCTCCTGGCTCCGCTCCTGTATGTCACCATCTAAACTAACTCTAGCAGTGTGTTTGGAAAGAAAGTGAGAGAAAGGGAAACACAGACTAAAAAAATTCATTTGTTTGGAAAGAAGGCGAGATAAAGTAAAGGAGAAGAAAATAGGAAGAGATTCTCCATCCTGACCCTCGATTCTTAATCTCTCCAATATAGAGAGTCTGAAGGAAAATCAACAAAAAATTACAATAGTATGTCTGAAAAATATCATCTTTATTTTAGATATGGGTGTGAAATGGTCATTTTGTTCTTCCAATTTTTTTTTACCTTAGTCAACTTTCAAAGATGTAGGGTACGTTAGATTTGATCATATATATATATATATATATATAGATTTCATTGTAAAAAAAAAAAAACTTATTCTATTTTGGAAAAAATCCTACAAGTATGATGGGATTGATGTGATGCATGCAATTTTCTTTGTTGAAGAGTGTACGTAGGATAGTCAGTCCAACTATCTTTTTATTTTTTATTTTCTTCTCAGTCCTCACCGGCGACGACTTTCATGAGAAGAACTAATATAGAATTTTGATTTTTCTCTATGATCATTCAGTCAATCATTAATTTGGGGTTTTTAAATGAATCGGTAGACCGATACCTACTTATTAGTCTTCAATATCTTTTTAATTTAATTTTTTTTCAGGGTCTTCTATTTAATTTTTCTTAGCTGGGGGTACGTTTACATGACGACACGTACTATCCTTCCAGGAATTGTTCTTCTAGATTTCAACACTGTTAATAAAGTCATTGCTAATTAATTTCCACTGCCGACTATCCTCTTGGGTTAGGACATTCAACAGTGTACCTTTCATAAGATGCATGCATTTGTAATATTACGAGCTGGGAATTTTTTTTGGGAGCATAATTTCAGTCCCTAAAATTATTGGTAAATATTTTTTTTATTAATTAATTTAGTGATGGAATTAGATATTAGTAAAAAAAAAAACCAACAAATGTTTTATGTCAAAGATGTTATCGGTAAAAAAATTATTAATAAATATTGAATCACAGACCGACAGAATATTTCTGTCAGTAAAATTATAAAATCTTATAATTAATTAAAGTAGATTTTGAAGAGCAAAATAAATTAATAATCTGATTATTCTCAAGAGTAACAACAAATGCAAAGCTGAATCTTTGCATTTAAATATATATATATACAAACTACTGATTTTGCATCACATTTATCAATTACTAAATTCTTTCTTCCAATTTGATTAATATCAACAACCCGCAAAGATGCAACAAAATACACAATATACGAGAATTGCATCCCATGTCAACTCAATGATTGAAATTATTTTTTATTTAATAACTAAAACTCCTTCACATTAAATATTATAAGTTTTTCATTGAATTAAAAGATAATTCTACCTAATCGCACGTCTACCTCGACTTATCATATCAAATCCAATAATTTTGACAAGTGCATTAGATTCTCTTAAATATATTTTGGAGTGTCATCGTAAAACTCTTGTAAATAATTAAATATTTTTTTATTGATTTTAATAACTAAAAATTCTTTACATTAAATATTATAGGTTTTTCATTGAATTAAAAAATAATTCTAGCTATTCCACCCATTTTCTTTCCCTAAACATCAAACCTAACCGCCATCTTCACTTTCCTTTGATCCCAATCACCCCCTCTGCCTTGACTTATCATATCAAATCCGAAAATTTTGACAAATGCATTAGATTCTCTTAAATATACTTTGAAGTGACATCGTATAACTCTTGTAAATAACCAAATATTTTTTGTTGATTTTTTTTTACAAGGATGTTAAGTGTTAGTGCATATATAAAGTTTAGGATTTAACAAATAATCACAACATAAATTAAACTATAGGATGCTAAGGTAAGGTAATTTTTCTATATATAAAAGATGATCTATGGAGAACTATTTGGTCCTGAGCAGCAAGAGTAGGGAGATGGGTCGTCTCTAGATTTATCTCCGTAACGCATCTTGGGCCTGTCATTGCATCGGCTTATGCCCAAGGCTTTCCCAAACATCTTTTGCCTTTATCTCGTTTCTTAAAGGCAGTCCCAATCCTTATTGCAATGTGGGATTATTTAGAGGGCCATATGAACCTTTTCACTTTCCCTTTTCTTTCAAATTTTACTGCACCGACTGTATTGCATTGCTAAGTTTTTTTTTTTTTTTTTTTAATTTGGTTTTGTTACTGCTTACTTACAATCATAGTTATAAAACCCGACCTCCCGGGTTATTTTTTTACACTAGCTGGTTTTTAACCTTGCCCGGTCCGGTCCAGCCACCAGATCAACCGGGTTTCAAATTAACCTGTCGGGCCGGTCCGGATTTAATAACTGTAATTAGAATGATAGAATATTGGATTATATAACCAAGAACTCCCACCTCTCTCTTCATTCCTTTCAATTTTTTTGTCATAACTTTTTTTTCGAAATCTATTATAAGTAGACATCGTTTTCAAATCACTTATAAGACAATAGATCTCTTCTCGGAAAATATCTCTACCTCAATTAAAAAAAAAATCTCAAAACTAAACTAATTAACTAACCTAGAGAGCTAGCCAAAAGTAACTCGATAACAATTGACTCATTAGTGAGTGGGATAAAGACTTGTCACATTATAGTTTAACTCCAACACAATTATGTAAGAATCCTCCTCTTCACCTATTTTTATGGGCAACGAACAAGACCGATGAATCCCGTTTCAATCAATAGTTATTGACGTAGCTAGTCAAGCAGAAATTGAGGCTTTAAATAATGATAGAAAATTGTATAGGGATTCATCACAAATAGAATATCCAAATAGCTTAACATATATTTTTATGAACTAAAAATAGGTTCAAGAGATGGTTCGATAAGATCAAACCATTATAATGACAATAAAAAATTATAATTTTTAATTTGAACATTAAATTAAATTAAATTTTTTTCATGTGAATATATAGATTTATTTTTACAGGAGACTTTAGATAACTCAATTCAGTTAACTAGTCGAAATATAAAAGATTCCTAAATTAAATCTTAAAGATTCTATTTTGAGCGAGTTTTTTTCTATGATTTTTATTGATTTTATGTCTTTTTTTATTAGATTTTATTTTCATAAATAAAATTATATTTTAGAGTTTTGTTGTGATAATCCTATTTTGTTCATCACTATGTTTTTTTTTTGTACTTGCTGCTATCTTTATTGTGATTCCGACTGCATTAATTGTATTGAGCCGACAACTAACTATACATTTATTTGGGATTTATTTGATCTACGTACACCGGAAGGATGCAGAACCAAGTTCGTAGAAAAAAATGATATGGGCGAATTAGATACAAAATACTTTGCTCTTAATCAAGACCTCACACTCATTTTCCACCTCATTTAGATTTGTCTGGTAAAGTGTTGCGGCGTGGTTAAAATCTGTGTTTTATTTTAATTATAATTTAAAAAACATTAGATTAATTAATACATACCATAATTTTGCATGAGTTTAATTAAAAACACTCTCTTCAAATCTTAGTTAAGAAAAAGTTATATAAATCTACATTTTCAAATTAATCACAATCTCAAAAGTTACTCAATCTTAAATATACATTAATTAACAGTGTTTAAAAGTGTAATAACAATTATTTTTTTAAATTCAGAAATATATTAAAATAATAATTTTTATTTATTTATAAAAAAATATTTTTTATATCAATAAATTAAAACAATTAAAAAATATAAAATAATAATTTTAAATAAATAAATAAATTTTAGTACACCTCTATTTGAACCGCGTTTTCAAAAACATAAGGATATCTTTCATCACGTGAGATCTGCTTTTAGGTTGTCTTTGCACGCGATGTTTTCTTTGACGGCGCTTGCACACACAACATATCTTTGCATCTATTGTTGCCCTGCCTTTTTCAAACTGCCTCCAGGGGAGAAAAAAGGGGGCAAAAAAACATCATGAGGTGTGATGGCCATCCTCCAGAAAGTCTTTGCCTCTTCAGGAACCCTGGATTGTTTTTAGTGAGGTCTCTCTAATGGGGTCGACCACCTTCACGCGAGCACCTTCCGTTGTCTCTCATGTTAATTTGCGCAAATGCTTCCTCGTTATTTATTTCTCCCCTTCTCTTCTTGTTCTAGATATACATCTTAGTTTTTACTTTTAATTTTTGTGATCTCCATATCTCTTCTGGTTTTAAATATACATCTTAGTTTTAATTTTTCATTCGTGATCTTCATATCTAGAAAATTACGGGTTAATTATATTTCACTTCGTATAGTTTATTTATTTTTTTGCTTTAATACCTCTGTTTTTTTTAATTATACTTTACATAGTAAATCTTATAATTTCATAATATTTTACATAATCATATATTGACTCGTCATAAAAAAAATATCACATTATTTATAGTACTATTATTATATCTTATTTAATGACTAAATAATCCTTGCAATATTAATATCATAACTTTACTATTGAACTGAAAAAACCTTAGTTATCATGGCCAACTTCTTCTTCTTTTTTCATTTCAATCTCGAGCAAGCTCGTGGGAAATAATTGAAGGTATAATTTTTTCTTGAATCGACCGAGCATAAAGCAAATCCTTCTGAAAGTGTTGCCCATATGAACGTGCACTATCCGATAGTTCTCCTTTTCAAGTGAATTGGATGTTTATGAATAGATGGCACGAATGCTTGTAGTGGAAAAGTTTCCATCCATCTTCTGGACATGCCTTGGAACTTGAAAATTAAGCACAGAGGTGCAAAACCAAAACCCACCAAAATCCTCCTGCTTAATCAATCGAGATCAGCATCCAACTGGAAATTAATGCTTCGATTGGAAATCATCCTGGATTCTTCGAAACCAGCATCCACCTTGCCTAATTAATTGAAATCAATGATTGAATCAGTACCTGCCAAAAACTCCATCACTGAAAGCACGAGAGATGCCCTGTAAATATATTTATCATTTTGATTGTATACTTCCTTGGTTACCCAACAAATATATATAAATCAACACTTGTTAACAATTTGTTTTGTTATTCCTTACTGCGTTTTAAGTTGTGGCTGTTGTGTTTGAGCTTTGTATTTGTGAGTTTATAATTATATGTTGTGAGATAGATATGTTATTTAGTTTAATTTCATATGTAATACACACACACACACGAGAATAGTTTAGATATTTCATTTGATTTGCAAAAAATATAGAAAACTATAGAAATCTCGGGTGTAATTAATACTTTTCCTTTTCTTTTTAGATTACAGAGACCGACTTTATGTGTGATTCTATCAAGTTAAAGAAAAGCAAAAGAGAAAAATCTGAAGCAACTTAATTTGATATCATCGTCAGTGAATAAGACAATAAATATCCTTTATATTTAATAATGAATGCCAATTCAACTACAAATCTTAAATGTTATATTTAATAATGAATGCCAATTCAACTACAAATCTATTTAATAATGAATGCCAATTACAAATCTATTTAATAATGAATGCCAATTCAACTACAAATCTATTTAATAATGAATGCCAATTCAACTACAAATCTTAAATGTTATATTTAATAATGAAATGCCAATTCAACTATAAATCTTAAATGTTCCATTTCCATGGCTAAGTGGTATTGAGATCAGGTTCTCTAAAATTACCAAAAATTGACTTAAATCAGTGCTCAACTGGCCAGCAGCATTAAAAGCGTGTTTGTTTCCGTGGTTGCTTCTGCGTTTGAAGCAAACCACGAAAACAAATCGTTTGTTAAAATGAGAAACGTTATTTACTGTGCGTAGGACCCACCAGAATTAACGTTCCAAACGCCGGTTCGCCGAAAGCAACATTTATCTGCTTTTTCCTTAGCGTTTGTGCAGAGGGAATTAATTCACTCCGCCTATTCACTTCAAGAAAAGTGCTGCAGCAGCTGCATTAGTTGCCTTTAAAGATCAAGCAAATCTGCCAGTGAAGTTAGATGAATTTGGCAGAGATATCAACTTACAGAAACATATGGATATGGAGAAAAGGGCTCAGGCTCGTCAACGCAGGAAAACTCGTTTTGATTCGAAGAGATTGTCATGCATGGAGGTGGATAGTTCTGACGAGAAAATTAAGGGAGAATTGAGCACGGATGAGAGTGAGAGTGACAGTGAAAAAAATGATGTTTACCAGTCAACCCGTGATTTGTTGCTCCGGACTGTTGAGGAGATCTTCAGTGATGCTTCTTCTAATATTCCCAACTTTCAGTGGTGAAAGAAAGATCTGAAACATGGAAGAAAGAATATTGAAGTGAACAGTGCCCAGTGAATTAATTCACTTGGCACTGTTTACGTTAACAATGTCTCCAATGTGCATTGGACCCGTATGACCCATTGAAATTTTTTTTTTAATTATGTTTGACTTGAAAAAATATTGTTTAATATTATTCAATAACACTATATAACATAGTATGTGCAGAATTTGATCGCAATTCCAATTTCATTTCTAATGATATGTTACTTGATTTTATTACACGGTCAAAAAACCATGAAAATTGAAATTCTTATTGGATGAATTTCATACGTGATGAAATTATAGATAAGTTAATGAAATAATAAAAAATATTTGATATAAAGTATTATTTATTTAATAATGTAATAATTGTACTTAAATTTACAATATTTAAATTAAAAACCATCAATATTAATATATATATATTTTTTAATTTTTTTATAACTTCAATTTGAAAAACATTTTTTAACCAAACACATTAAACTACTTTTTGTTCAATTTCAATTTCAACCACAGTTTTAACTAAACATATATTTTTCCAAACTAACCTCAACTAAAAGTACTTTTTATAAAACAACTTTTTTCAAATCACAACCACAACAGCTACCGCAATACCAAACACACTCACAACACCTGATTATACATCTAGATAGGTTGCCGAATTATGCATCTGGCTCCCAATTCCCCGTTCCTATTATTTAGGCATTAGGTCGGTCCTGTTCTGTCCGTCTAAGAAATAATTTGGAATAAGATTTGAACTCCATTGACATCTCTTAGATCTTCTTAAGGAAACAAACAGTAGTTCGGGCTTCATGATTATACTAGGATAGAACTGTTTCACTTTGCAAATTTACTTGGACGAAGATTCTAGTACCGTGTCATTTCCTGAATGAACAAATCTCGGTCTGCAAGTGTAGCCAAAATTTGACTCTTGCAGCCTACGTACCTTTTGTGAACATGAATCTTGTTGTCTCAGAATGTGGAGTGGATACAACAAAGAATGACAGTTCTGTTTGTTCTTACTCATAAACACAAATTAAAGAAAATAATAGCTTCCCCGAAAGCATAGAAAAAAAGAGGGAGAAGAAACTTTTTTGAGCTCCTAATAACACAACAGCGATGTAAAAGGGGTAGGGGGCTATTCGATCACAAACTTGATTGTGTCCATTGTTCGATAGTTAAGAGGACTATACTTATGCTTGATTTGATAGACAACCTCCCCCTTTACGTCCGTTCTTGATTCTTAATGGCACAAATTAATTTCCACGTGAGATTCTGTTTATGAAAGCTTGTTTATAAGCCTATAAAGGTCTTTGTTGCTCTGCAACATGATGGTTATAATTACACGTTCTAAGGATTTGGACAATAACTTGCAAGACTACGTAATTTAGGGAAAACATGAAAGTGGGAAGTAATGATGAGGAAGAGGATTAATGGACCTTCTCAACACTATGTGGTGGAAAGGTTGAAGGGGACCATCTAGTGATTTATCACCATCTTTCCTCAGTCCAATTATCACAAGCATCAACATCTTTATAGTTCCCACTGAAACTTCTCTCAAGATTGAAGCCTGTCTCCAACCTTTTTTTTTTCCCTCTTCCAGGCAAAGATCATTTATACTATTTATTCAAAAACAAAAAACGTTGTACTTGAATTGTTTGATTAGGGCTTTGGAACTTCCACAAAGACCAGAAATCTCGTGGAGACGACAAGCAAGCATGATATCAGTGATGGTGAAGATATGATTAGGTTTCCTGGACAAAAATCAGCAGAGAAAAAGAAGGGTGTTACGGTTTCAAATAATTCATGATCATTATAACTAAATTCTCGCCTCCTTGTACTTGAACCATTCCCAGGTGATCATAAAGAGGACAAATGGTGGAAAATCTTAATTTCAGGTGGGATATATATAGCAAGTAACATTATTGCACCAAAAAGAATCGAAGTAAATATGTTAAATTCTGCAGTTACAGAATATATATATATTCAGACAGTAGCATTGTAAATTTGCTATCTTCTGATTTAATCAGCCAACATCTTGGAACGATGGAACTGATACTTTATTTCATCGGACAACGTAGGCAGATCGATCTTAATGCACATCACATGAATTTACTTTCACTTCGAAGTGAAGAAATGAACTGAATAGTAAGAATCATGGATGCCATGAATTATTTCAAAAAAAGAAGAAGAAAAAAGTAGATGCCATAAAATGTAGGAAGAGCAATGCCATGGGATATGTGACGTGAGTGCAGAACAGCTAAATGCACATAAATGTTGATAAATAATGCTGGTATATGAGTTACCCAATAAAACAATAATGGGAGAGAATGATGCCACAAATATAGTGGTACAACAGTGGCCCTCTGCATTGAAAGCAATTGGCCATGGAACTCCACCTCTTCATGGGTTTGGGAAATTGAAATAGGCCCTCAAACACATGGCTATGTCAAAACACAAGTGCATTTACAATCACATATCTTGCCTTCTTTTTTTCTAAGTGCGTAAATTTCATTTTGTAATATATATAGGTAGGTCATGTGGCAAGACTGATGAGTGCATATTAATAATCATTTGGTGCCAGGGAAAAGAAAATGCAGCTTGGATGATCACAGTTCGCAAGCTAGCTAGCTAGCTCTCTGAATACAACAGTGGTGTAGATTTGAGTCCACCAGTTAGAAAATGAAAAAAATATAATGATAATAAGTTTAGAGGTTCATTGTGCAGATGGTAGATTTAGACAAATTATAATGGGATGAGACAGACCACACAAATATGATATGACATGATCGAACAAGCAACTTGTAGCGTTTAGCTCTGAAAACGAAAATGACAACAGTTAGCATTGACTAGTTTTTCTGACCTATGTTTAACCGTGGGTAAGAATTTTTGTTTATATATATATAATCTTAAAACAATATATAAAAAATTGATATGAAGAAAAAGTTTCTAAGAATTTTTAAAATATTGAGATGATGATAAATTATATGATATATATTTTAAAAAAAACAAATATAAAGATGGCAATATGCTTAATCGATCCAGGTTAATTATATTTAACTTGCAAAACCCACAATCTAGGGCATGACCCCAGGATAACACTATGGAATCCAAAAATTGTCATTATGAATTTTTTAAAAAAAAACCACGTTTTTCTTGATCATTCAGGTTTTTTTTTTTACTTATCAAATCGATCAAGTCACGTCAAACTAACCATCGCATGATTTAATTTAACACTCGAGTTAGATAAGGAGTTAGATCAAAGGTTTTAAGATTAACTCGTTGGACCAAGCATTATATTATTCTTATGTTTTTTTAATACATCCACATTAAAATTAGCATAATATTATTTTTTTAGAATGAAAACTTGTTTTTAGAACAATCACATAATGTTGTTTAACAAACAAATATTTTAGTAAAAAGTTTCCAAAAAAAAATCTAACACATTAGTAAGACAAAAAGTTTTAGTTAGAGAGATTTATATATCATTATTTTAAATCATCAAAATCTCTTTTTAGCATTTAACATTAACAAATATAATTCTCAATTTATTTTATTAAATATATGTATTACATTTTTCAGTTTATAATTATTATTTTTTTATTAAAAATACATTGACAATATCCAAAACAAATTTCCCATTAGAAGATAATTGGTTTGGCCCATAACATGGGATTGATCAATTATCTAGTTTATTACTATATTATAAATAAAATTATAAAGTACGGGGAAAATATTGTTTTTCCACACCTATTTGCATTGTGAATTATAATAGTAATTCACAGAGATGATTTGTTTTTTGCATTTTGAATCCTTATTTTTTCTTTTATTATTGATTTTTTTAATGTAGTCCTTATATGATGTTATTATGAGAATTTAGAGTAGATAATTTGTTTTAATTTGTCTTTAAATAGTTATTGCAATATAAAAAAAAATCCTAAAATTAGAAAAATATCACAGCATTGTGGTACGGTCTATTTTTTTAAAAAAATTAGTTAAATAAAAAATAATTTTGAAAAAAACTAGGTTATTAAACTTTGTGGAGTTAATAACCCGGTTTTACGAGTTTGGTGAAATAACCTTGATTGCCCCTGTTTACGGGTTTAACATGGTACTTTTTCTTCTTTTTTATTTTCTAATTGAACTCGATTATGTGATCATCTATATATGTTATTAAATTTTAGAAAGTCCATGGGCCTATTGACGTGTATGACGAGTTTAGATTTTCTTTTATATATATATAAATTTATTTATTTTCAATTTCATCATTTGATATTAGACTGATTAAGAAATGAGTTTCATAATTTGTTTCGTTTTATTTTATATGAGGTTATTATAATCTTAAAAAAAAGCCTCAGAATTAGTTTGACGTTCAATTTTACGATCGTCTATTTTTATTATCATATGGTTAACTAAACAATATATAGTTTAGAAAAAAAACAATTTATTAATCTCAATGGAGTCCATTACCTAGTTTGCGGGTTTGACGTATTGACTTGGATTACCCAATTCATGAGTTTAGTGGGTTTACCAATCAAACTTGATATGTTTTTTTATATATATAGTTTTTGATCCTTTAATTTTTCTAATTATTTTTTTATTTCACTCTAATTCAATAATGGATTAGTTGAGAAATGAATTTTATGATTTATTTTTTTCTATTTTCTATAGAGTTATCATGATCTCAAATAAATATTTTTTTAGGGTTGATGCTCGATTTTGAAAGAATCTAATGTTATCGTAAAATTAAATAAAAATGATTTAAAAAAATAACAAAGTTATTAAACTCATTGAAGTACGTGACCTAGGTTGCAAGGTGATCGAGATCAATTCAATTTGATTTCGTCTTAATATAAAAAAAAATTTATTGTTTTAAAGGTTTTTTAAAAATTATTTCATGTTTTTATCGGTCATCCAAATTATCTTTGGACTCATTAAATTAAATAATTCATTTTGGATCAGCTCTCACGCAGTTTAATACAAAACTCGATCTAGAAAAAAAACCAGATTGGTATGTTTTAATATCAAATTGCTTGATTAGATTTAATGATACTGGCAAAAAAAATTTCAAACTCAATAATTTTTTTAAAATAAAAAAAAAGTTTAACCCGTAATAAAATGTGGACAAATATACTAGTAGGCAATGTAAAATTAATCACAGAATAATATTACCCAGCGTCTCGTGGACATTATCATGAAAAATAAAAAACACTCCTCTATGCCAAGAAGTAATTTTTTTTTTCTAGTTAATAAGTCATTTTCTTCGGATTAAGATTGTTAAAAAGATTAATCGTTAAACAGAAGTTTATTAGTCAGATGTGACTGTTGACGTTGCTTCCTATTTTGCTCTTTTCTACCCGCTGTCCTTCAGCACCTCCTCTACGGGTTCTAAGAGTGGGCTCTCTTTACCGGAAATTTTTATTTATTAAAACGATTAAAATACCCCGAATATAACACAATATTAAGAATGGATAGAGCAAGATTAACCAAGATGTATATAAATTAACCCAAATATTCACATTAATAATAATAATAATAAAAATAACTAGAGTGGGTTTGTTGAAACTGCACATCAATGTTTTTTTTTTAAGAAAATATTTTTTTGTATTTTTAAATTATTTTAATGTATTGATATAAATAAATATTTTTAAAAAATAAAAAATATATTAATATATTTTCAAATAAAAAATACTATTTAAAAAAGTATTGGTAATTTTGATTTAATGTAATGTTATAAATGCAAACAAAAACTTAGTTATTTATTGTATTATATTATTAGTATTGTATCTATCATGTTAGGATTCATTATACAAAATCTTAGCTAGCTATGGTTAATTGTCTACGTACATCATTATCTTTATACGCTTGTGTGAATGTTTATTATTGAAGAGAATACACAGTAACTAAAGGCTTGAATGTTATGATACGGTGGTCCTTGACATTAGGGATAAAAAATAAAAATAAAAATAAAAATAAAAAAATGCCCCTTGTTGGAGGTGTTTATGTCATTCCATTCCAAAACATGACTGTTGTTTTTTTGGTGGAAAATCACAATTTTGGGAAGAAAATAATTAGCAGATTGGTCCAAAGTGGCAATAAATCTAAATATAAATCTTATAAATTGAAAAACCTAAAGCTGCTTTGACTGTATTTACTGCTCCCTTACCCCAAAACATACCCTCACCAACTGCGATAATTAATACTGCATTTTATGTTACTCAATTAATTAATTAATTACAGAGAAGCTTCTCTTTCAAATTTTAATTGAATTCATTTATTTATTTTTGGTACTTCAGAGATTAAAAAAAAAAAACAAGTGGGAAGACTTATTGAAAGCCTGTTTTGTTACTTCTTATTACAAACAAGCGCTTAAAAGTATTTTTAAAATAATTAAATTTATTTCAAATTATTTTTTTATATCATTTTAATATATTAATATAAAAAATAAATTAAAAAAAAACATTATTTCTATACCATGCATTAAGCAATTTATAAAATCCGTTACTACAAATACCAACGGGCACAAAGAAAAGGAGAGAAACATCACATTCCACCTTTTCATAGATCTGCTACCTCTTCTCTTCTCTTCTCTTTTTATTTGTCTCCTCTGTTTTCCAGCCTCTCCCTCTCTGTTTTTGCTTCTCAACTCGCTCTCTTTGACTCAGTTTCCAGCTCGCATTGGACTCACAAACCCGCACCATTACCTGTACACTTCTCCTGACTCACTGCGACTCTGTATATTATACTATATATTTTGTTTGCATTGGATGGACCGATCGCTGGAATGGTGATTTTCCGGCTAGTTTGGCCGGAATTCCGTTGAGTTACTGGATATTTCGGTGTAGAAAATGTTCAGGTCGGCGAGATGGAGAAGCGAGAAGAACAGGATC
This sequence comes from Populus trichocarpa, assembly GCF_000002775.5. Lineage (NCBI taxonomy): Eukaryota > Viridiplantae > Streptophyta > Magnoliopsida > Malpighiales > Salicaceae > Populus > Populus trichocarpa. Next base: position 8,567,529 of record NC_037285.2, on the reverse strand, counting down.
AAAACTGTCTTCAAATTGCAGTTTCATGCAACTCAGGTACTTTCACTGGCAAACATACAGCTATTATTTAATATTGTACTTGTAACTGTCTGCTTCTTCAATCTCTAAAATTTAATACTTTGAACTGAAGTTCTCTTCTTTTTAATTGTTCAAGTTCTAACTTTATATAGATAATTGTATTGCTGTTCTTGTGAAAGATTTGGACTTTTTTTTTCAATTAACTTTTGGTGGCGGGTTCAGTTAGTTCTGTTTGGATACTAAGAAAATGCCAGAATTTTCTTATAAGTTGAGCCTTATATATATATGTTAGATCACTCAAGATTATTGCTTTATTTTGTTTTGTTGAATTCAGTTAAGAATTTGAATCCTGCTTTCATTGTTGGCAAATGTGATTGAGAAATCGGAAAAAGTAAGGAACTTTTGTGGTGATCTGTGAATGTAGCTGCCGCAACTGAATGTGAATGCATTGGCTATATCAGTGGTTCCGAGAAGAAAGTTGTCGATGGGAGTATCCGGTCTATGAAACAGTGAAATACATTCGTGATGTGAAAACAGGGAAGATCAATGAGAGAATATACCATTTTGTTGTCTCCACTGTAAGTAATTTTACCAAATTATTGATTTATATTGCTCAACTTCTTGTCGAGTGTCTGTTGTGTGATTGGATTTTTTGGGTTCGTGTAGGGATCATCGAAAAATAGTTTAGTTGGAGAAGTTTCTATAGATTTTGCTGATTATGCTGAGGCAACTATAGCTTCCACAGTTTCTCTTCCCCTCAAGAATTCAAAATCTGATGGGGTTTTGCATGTGAGGTTCTTTCTTCTCACTTATATCAGTCACGGATATAATTCTTAGTTCCCACGAGACCTTCCTTGCCTTTAGGATTAATGAGAGTGAGAGTTTCACTTTGTTATTGAAGTTCAGAATTTAACTTCAGTTGTTGGTTTTCAATAGGTTGAAATTCAGAAGCTGCAAGAAAATGTTGAGCAAAGGTAGCGATGAAATATCATTTGTTGTTATCAAATTCTTTAAGTTTCCATAGTTTTTTTCCTTGAAGGGTTTAGAGAATTTTTTTTTTGTCATCTCTACAATCTTTTGCAGTGAGTGGAAGCTGAAGATATAAACATAAAATCCCAGAGCAGAACCTTGAACACCCTATTAAGCAATAGTAATAGAGATGAGGGTATTAATAGTCATTCAAGTGAAGTAAGTTTCAAGTCTTGTGCCAGAAATCATTTCTGTAATTCTCTTCTTGCATGATTCCTAAAATTAGATATCACGGCATAAAATTCGGAAAAATCAAATAGAATTCTACTTTTTCAGCCTTTTCAGTTTTCTTCTCTAATTTGTAGATGTTTGATGAAAATATGATGGGTATTTTTGCTGTTCTGCAGGATGGACCACTTATCAATGCATCTCACAATTCTGGATTAAATGGCAATGACAGGACTTCTAGTGGATCTGACATTACAATGTCAAGTTCTGAAAGTCGCTCTGGACTCAATACCCCACGAGAACTTGGATTGAGAAACAACATGCTACAGGACCCTACTAGCTTTCTATCATCTCGAACCCGCACTTCAGCATCTCTCCTGCCAAAAGCAAATGCTTCCGCAGCAAGCTATGTGGAGCATCAGCAACCACAATGGGAGTTATCCGCAGAGTCTGCTCATGATATAAGTAATTATGACTCGACAAATAGTTCTCAAGGCTCGTTTGCAAGAGAGAGATCTCAACAGGCTTCAGATATTGAGATGGAAAAACTCAAGTCTAAACTCGTTGTGTTGTCAAGACAGCAAGATGTGTCAGAGTTGGAAATACAAACCCTGCGGAAACAAATTGTAAAAGAGAGCAAAAGGGGGCGGGACCTCTCCAGAGAAATCTTGGGATTAAAAGGGGAGAGAGATATGCTCAAGTCAGAGTGCGAGAAACTCAAGGCATTTCAGAAATGGATGGAGGAGGCAAAAAGCAAAAACAAGTTACCTTTCAAATGTGGGGATCCATTTCTTGAAGAAGTTCGACGAGAGCTGAATTATGAGAAGGACCTGAATTCCAACCTCCGGTTACAACTTCAGAAAACGCTGGAATCAAATGCTGAGTTGATACTTGCTGTGAAAGACCTCAATGAAATGTTAGAGCAGAAAAGTAGGGAAACATCTGACCTTTCCAACAAAGCAAGATCCTATGAGAATGCAATCTCAAGAAGTAAGACTGGTGATGATGAAGAGCAAAAGGCACTGGAAGAACTTGTTAAGGAGCATAAGGATGCTAAAGAAACGTATTCTCTGGAGCAAAAGATTATGGACCTCTGCAGTGAAATAGAGATCTATAGGGGAGAGAGAGATGAGCTGGAGATGCAAATGGAGCAGCTGGCACTCGACTATGAGATATTGAAGCAGGAGAACCATGACATGTCATATAAATTAGAACAAAGTCAGCTGCAAGAACAGCTGAAGATACAGTATGAATGCTCCCCTTCGTTTCCCAACACAAATGAACTAGAAGCTCAGGTTGAGAGCTTAGAAAATGAACTAAAGAAGCAGTCAAAGGAAAACTCTGATTCTTTGACAGCCATAAAGGAACTACAAACCCATATAAAGAGCCTGGAGAAAGAATTGGAACAGCAGGCCCAAGAGTTTGATGCTGATCTGGAGGTCGTAACAAGTGCAAGAGTTGAGCAGGAGCAGAGAGCCATTCAAGCAGAGGAAGCCTTGCGAAAGACAAAATTGAAAAACGCTAATACAGCTGAGAAACTGCAAGAAGAATTTAGGAGGTTGTCCATTCATATGGCCTCAACTTTTGATGCAAATGAGAAGGTAGCTATGAAAGCGCTTGCAGAAGCTAGTGAACTACATATGCAGAAAGGAAAACTGGAAGAAATGCTTCAGAAAGCTAACGAGGAGCTCCAATCAGTTAAGGATGGTTATGAGTCAAAACTGCATGTTCTTTCCAACCAACTGAATTTGAAAATGCATCAGATAGAACAGATGTTGATGGAAATTGAGGATAAATCCAGACAGCTTGAACAGCAAGAGAAGCATGATGAAGAATGTGTTGGAGCCTTCTCCCATGAAATCCAAGGCCTAAAAGCTGAGCTTGAAATGCTCTCAATAGAAAACAATCACCTTTCTGAGCAAGCAGAACAGAAAGAAAATATGAGTTTAGAGGTGGAACAAATGAAGACATCAATTAAGCACACTGACGCGCTGGTACAAAAAGGAAATATGAAACGGAATGAACTGGTGAGTACAATTTCTTTGTTGAAGAAGGAAGCAGAGAAGTCGCAGGAGGAGTTAAATAGAATGAGGTGTCTCAAGGATGAGAAGGAGTCTGCAGTGAGTCTCTTGCAATCAGAGGTCAGAATGCTTAAAGCTCAATGTGATGACTTGAAACATTCTCTGTTTGAGGATGAGTTGGCAAAAGAAAAACTTAGAAGGCAGTTACTCCAATTAAAGAGTGAGCCGAAGAAGAAGGAAGATGCTTTGACCAGCATGGAGAAGAAACTCAAGGAAAGCAACAAATGCATAGCAGTTTCTGAAGGAACAAAAAGTACCATGAGAAACAATAAGTTTGCTCCAGTTCCTTATGGCTCTAAAGAGATGGCAAATCTGAGGGACAGAATAAAATTGCTTGAGGTAAATGTTTATTTCCAAGTTTTTTTAATTAAAAATTTCAACTAGAATATGCAATGGCAAAATAGCTGGTGTTGGCGATAACGACGGTCACTAGAGTCAAGATGGACAAACCCCTTTATGATCTTCCCATCATATTCTTTGGTTTACCTATTCTTAGTGCACTCTGATTTATGAAATTTTGTTCTTGATTTGGCACAATTGCAGTTGACTTGACAATACTCCCTTTCTTGTGATTTTGTGTGGCAGGTACAAATAAAGTTAAAGGAAACTTCTCTAGAAGCCTCTGCAAATTCGTTTTCAGAGAAGGAAAGGGATCTTCAAAACAAAATTGAAGAGTTGGAGGGCAGGGTGGAAGAACTCAACCAGAACTGCGCATGTTTCTGCTGCAACCAACTCCGAAAGGTTAGCAATGATAATCATTATATATCATGTACATTAGAAACGATGTGTTTGTGTTGCTCAAATATCTGGACATAGATGAGTTTCGAGCCATGGAAGAAATAGATGAGGTTCCTTTTTTGATCTATGAGCAACCTTTTAACCAGTTGTCTATCTCGATTGAACTGTTATATCTTCTTTCAAATTCGTTAAGTGTGCAAAATAACACTGTTTCTTAATCTAAACTGTTGAGCCTGCAATGCAGTCATCTGAAGACAACATTGGGATTACTCCAAATGGTGATATAGCTGAAGATTTAAGCAGGGATGAAAATCCAAGCAGTAGTACATCAGGGATGTCCAAAGAAAATGGGAATTTAAAACTGTCAATCAAGAGGTATGATTTTGAAGAAACAATAGTTCTATTTGAGTTGGTTTGTATTCTACTTTGCTCCTAGCTTGTTCCTGTGATTGAAATCTTTTGCTGTTTCCTTCCAGCGATCATTCCAGTGCATCGGAGTTAGAACCAAAAACCTGCTCTGTCAACAACACGGACCACAATGCCAATGAGGAGTTGGGTGAACTAGAGTCATTGAAGGAGAGAAACAAATCAATGGAAAATGAACTGAAGGAGATGCAAGAAAGATATTCGGAAATGAGTCTCAAGTTTGCACAGGTAGAAGGTGAAAGACAACAGCTGATGATGACGCTACGAAATCTTAAGAATGCCACTGCCAGGAAGACCTGATAATTTCTTTCTTGATATACTGTGTACAGTTGAGTGGTTGTACTGCAAGGAAAATCTAGATGTAGTTTCTGTCAGAATCAATAATTAATCTGTACATGGTTAGACGAAACAACAAAGATCCGAGTGTATACGAGCCATTTTTATTAGGTGATTTTTTACGTTTTTCATTAATATTTTTTTTCCTTGGTGATCACTATTGTTTTTACTACAAGTTTGTGGCAATCACAAGTGTGATCCCAGATATGAAGTAGCTTCGAAAATGGAGAAATAAAAAAAAAAATCGACAATCGTAATTATATAATTAATTATCTAACCACAATTAATCACATACTAAGAACTTCTAAAGGTTAAATAAGAACTCTAAATAGCATAACCCGTCACTACTGCTATAAATAGTAAAAATGCCTTGGAAAAATGCTGAGTTGAAATCAAACAGCTTCAACTTCAGCTCCTCTTCCTCCTTCATAAACTTCCCGGCAAAAAAAGACACGGAGAATGGTTTTTTATCCAACCCTCAATGCCTTGAAGGTAGAGCTAGTGTCCGCAAGAGAGAAGGTAAACAATCTGCTGTCCCCAGAAAGATTCTGCATAAATGGCACACCTATAATCGTTGCTTCCTCCCTTTTCAGCTAAGTTTTTTTCTAGAAAATCACATCTTTCTGCCCCAGGAGTTGGAGGCTAACCTAATTGAAGTGCATTTTGATTCCATCTCCAATATAAGTAGAAGAGACAAACCGGAACTCTAAGAGACATAACACTATACCGGTAAAAAGTTTAGTGGAGTTGGAGAAGAAGGATGGATTGAGGGTGAGAACAGATAATGTTGGAAGCAGCTTAATAAAAGGACAAATACTCAAGGGCTCACCTTAGTTCAAACTAAGACCAGTGTATGTGACCGCAGCATCTTATTTTCTCAATTATGAGAATATGGTAAACGTTGCCGGTTCTTTTTAATGGCTTTAATGAGGACGAGCAGTTGGGTGAAGATATTCCTCCCTGGTTTAATCTTTTATGCTTCAACGGGCAAATTTGAGTAAGATAACTATATGATTTTTTGTGTATTTATATTCTTAAAATGTCATTAATTAAACTAGTTGTTAACGTTAATAAAAAGTACTACAAAAATTGCTACAAATTGAAAAGTTTATAAATACATTTAATAAAATAATTCAAGAATTATATAAGTGAATAAATGATAATAAATATGTTGAATCTAACAAAGATTAAGTCGGAAAGTTTTTGAATAAAAATGTTATCTCTTTAAAAATAGGTTGAATATTTGTTTCAGTTTGAAACTAGATATTTAAAATTTTAATTGGTTTGAATCGATAAATTGAATTTTACTTTACCAAATTAAGTATTAACTGAATATCAAAACTTATTCTTAACAGATGTAAACACAAACGATGGTGTTATTGGACATAACATTGATAATTGTGATGCTTTAAAAGGCAAGATATTTAACCCTATCAAGTCAAGTCCGATAACATTTGAAAGGAGTCAAAATGCCCTAAGTGTGAACACAAACTCATTACAAAACAACATTTTTACAAGGGAAGAAGATGTAAACATGATTTCTAATGATTTTGGATATGATAAGAAAGGAGCTACTCTTAAGATAACTATGAGCAGTTTGTTTGAAATGTTATCCTAGATAAATTATTTTAAGGCTCCCTCCAAAACATTGGCTATTAAGTTGAAAACTTGGGAATGCGGTGTTTGTCAATCTCACTATTCATAACCTGGAAGAGAAGGAGATTGGAGACCATATCATTTGTTCTGGGTTAGGGTTGAGTGGTACTATTATCTTGGCCCATTTGACCATCAACACTCCTAGAAGAGGTGTCATCCATCGAATAGCTCATGAATAGGTGTGTCGAGGGGGAAAAGCTCAATAACTAGGAGGCTGAAATAAATCCTCCAAATTGCATAATGCATGATTTTGTATTAATATGATTGATAAGCTAATAGACTTTACTAGAGTGAATTTATAGCAAACTTACTTGGATTTACAAAAAAAAAAACTCCATGCTAAATGCATGTTTCACACTTTTATAATAAAAATTGAATTACATATTGATTTCATAAAATAACTTGATGATTGTTTAATAGCAGCATTTGACATTTCATTCCTCAATCCTAGGGAATGGAATGGTAAATCTATCAAATCTAAAAAAACACTTAGGTTGGCTATCATGATCCAAAACATGTTGTTTGTATAAAAAAAAGTCAATCTATCCCTTAGTAGCACCCAAAAAAAAAGAGAGTAAGAAACCCTTTAGTTTTTCTAAACCAATTATTGCCTTGAATATCACATATTTCTCTTTGACATTATGAATAATGATAATGATACATAGTAGGTTAAAAAGCCATAAACTTATGATAAAATGTTTTATGCTAGTATGAACAACCTATGCTACAGGTTATTACCTATTAATTTAAGTAGTTTGTGTTTGAAATGAGAAAAGATATTTTTTGATTTCCCATGTTAGGGGCAAATAAAAAAAAAATAGCAAAGCTCCAAGCAAAATTCTGAAGCAACACCCTCATCGCATATCCAAAATAACCCACCTTGGCATCACAAATAAAAATTATAAAGCTAACATAAAAAAAATTAAAATTAAAAAAAAGAAAACAAAGAAAAATGTTATGGAAAAGCATAGCAAAAAATGTGCCCATTAACTTATGGTCAATGGTGGGGGAAATTTATTTAAAAAAATAACAATGAAAATTGAACATCAAGGAGCGTGCATCGAAAACATGAGTTCATGTTACATGATAAACAGTTTATGGAAACATCAAGTGCATCTAAAAGCAATCCTAATTTTTTTATTTCATAAATACACGCATTAGCCCGCATTACAAACATGCTTGGCAGTGTGGTAGCGGTTATTTTTCAAATAATTTTTTGTGCCGAAATGCATGCCAATGATGTTTTTCATTTTTTAAAAATTATTTTTGATATCAGCACATCAAAACGATCCAAAACATACAAACCATATTAAATTTTAGTAAAAAAAAAATTAAATTTTTTTAGAAACACGGTTTGCACCACGTTCCCAAACAGTTTTGTACATCTCTTTACAAGGGTTTTCTAATCAAAAGTTGAGATATCAAGGTTGATATATTGCAACCTCAAACAACAAAATTCAAAGGATTATAACTTTGTAAACTATATATATATTCATGGTGCTAAAGAAATTTCTAAACACTTAAGAGGCAAATATATTTTTTTGCAAACTTTGTGCATATACATTTTTCTAAGCCAACAATAGTTTAAAACCATTTCAAAGAATATTTCAACCTCATTTAAAAAAAAAACAAAAAAATATCTTGTCACGCGGGTCACCGTTCTATTAGCAAAAACTACCCAAGCTTCTATTTTCTTGAAAATATTTCGAGGAGGTTCCAAGGTGTGTTTATTTGTCAAGGAGAAGTGTCTTTATTTGTTAAAAGAAATATGTTGAGAAGGTGTTGAAGAAGTTCAGAATAAATTAGATGCATTCACCGAAAAGAAAAATTGGATCTAATACATAACTCTCATCGAGCCATCATTTACTCTGGTCAAATTGGATAGTAACCGATCCAATTAGAGAGGTTATGTTGAACGAACAACAGAATAATCATATAGAATTACCATCCTTGATTGAGAATGACGGGTGGTGTCATCATACTTCTTCTTGTTACCATCTTTGCTTGAAAACTTTGCTCATTATTTTTTTATTAGCTTAGCTTGTGTTTCAATCTAAACAAGTTGGACGATGCTATTGCAAAATTTCATGGCATTTGTAGACTCAACCCAGCTACAACGTTAATTTTGCACTATGGCGATAAAATTAAGGCTGCTCCTTGGACAGCATGGAATGCCAAGTAAATACAGGGGAGAAGATGTAAGTTGTAACATGGCAACATTAAAAGAGAAATCGGCTTGTTAGAATGCATACGAGGTTTGTGTTCTAAATTTTATTCCAAGTTTATGTTTGTTACCTTGTTTTATAAAAGTTCATGCATTTTAAAGCAAATAAATGTGATTGCTAGAATTAGCGTATTGAAATTTGAAACAGCGAGCTTCCATTAATTTGACCTGTTTTATGAAAAGAGAGAAAATCATAACCAGAGAACAGAAATTGCCGACTCGGTTTAAAGTAAAAAGTTTACTATTGTCGTAACTTTACTCATCCAATGGTATACAATAACGCTATTGTCATAAAGAAGCTATTTGTTTCTTTTAGCACGCACACAATTTAACACATTTACAAGGACTTCAGACAACTGAAGTGTGAAAAAAAAAAAAAGTAAAAGAAAAGAAAGGACTATTACAATTGTATTAATCTGATTTACAGTGTGTTAGCGTCAGGCTTCAAATCAATTATGATGACAGCGCAAGCTCTGCCCATGCCAAAGAAGATGCCTTGAAGTCGGCAGGTATAGTTGTATCAATTCTGCTCTCTAGAATGGTACTTAACTCCTGCATGGAAGGCTGCTTAGCGGGGTCTGGATGGATGCAAAGGTTTACCACTTCACATATAACATTGAGGTCCTCGAATCTGAAATGCTTCAACTCGGGATCCACCACATACGCCATTGCTTCCGGTAGTTCGAGGAAGTCCTTAGCCTATAGAATAGAGAAGTTTTTAAGCCTTTCGCCACTTGAGTTATATGGGCAATAATTTTTCCAGACACCTGTTTCTTTGAGGTTACCTATAATGGAAATCTGTGAATGTTTAACTACAAAAGATTTCTTACCCAATCTACTAAGCGCCCCTTGTCCTTGCAGTGTGGAGGTCTTCCGCTGATTATTTCCAATAATAGAACACCAAAAGCATAAATGTTCCCTTGGACATCGAGATGGCGTCCCTCCAGAGAATTTGGAAGCACACAAATAGCACCTTGGCCGCCTATGGAGCCTGAGTTCTTCTCTGATCTTGCAAGAATACTCTTCCAACTTTCAAAATCAACCAACTGAGGGACAACCAAATAGAAATTTCAGAGGAACACAATTTTATAGGGGTAACGAATGACATGTACTAGATTTCTGGTTACAGAAGACAGTTTCAGACATATTGAAAGATTTTACATGCTTAAACCAATGAATGTACCCTAGAAATGAAGTGTGGCCAAGGTCATTGATTTCCAAGCTACCAAAGCTCATTCAAGTTTTCCAGTTCTCGGATAAGAGTATAATGATAGAATGTTTGATATGATTCATTTGGGTTACATAAGCGAACAGTGACCATAGCTAAAAAAATTTAACTTATCTGAGGGGAATTCAACCTCGCAAACAATTCCCATTTTTTCTATGATATCAAAAGGTAAGTGCCAACAGACTTAGGAACACAATTTTTCATCCTTGTGTAGAATGGGTTGAGTTTAACCTTGTTTATAAAATAGAGCTAGGCATCACTGAGTACCTTAGGGGAAAAGTCCTCTGTGAGATACACAGAACTGGAATTTAACTCTGATATAGTAAAAGGTGGATCAAGTTCAGCATGAAAGTACTTCAGTCCACGAGCAATGCCTATAATGATTTTCATGCGCCGTGTCCAAGTTAACTGGCATCCTTCTCCATCTGCATCCGTGCAGGTTGTTTGATCAACTTTAAGCAAGTATATCACATTTTACGAATGTTGATTGTCCCAAGCAAGAAACTCGACTTACAGTGAAGGTGCTCATACAGGGTTCCATTTGATGCATATTCGAAAACTAACATCCTCGTAAATGGAGTGCTCTCACTACAATAGCCCAGCAACTTTCCTGCATTCTCATTATTTAATCTTGCCAAATCTGCCACCTGAATTGGATAAAAAATTAATAAAAAAGCATCTCAAAAAAGGCTATCCCAAATTTCTCAGCTTTTACATCTGTAGTTGTTCAGTGTCTTTTCTTTATAAAAGCTTTATACAAAAAAAATTGCAGTGACAAGGAACAAGTCTTCACCTCTCTCTGAAAATAGAGTTCAAGATAGCCTGTCCAGTGTTCTTCTTTGATGCAGAGGGATATGACAGCAATCTCAGGGCCACCTTTCACAGTGCCCTTGTAAACCAAACTGTCTGGAGAAGAGCCAATAATGTTACTGAAGTCTTCACAGGCTACTTCAAGCTCCATCCTACTGAATCTCACTACATCTTTTAACATCTCAGAATCTGTGTGAAATATACGCACAATAAGACAACACAAATTACTTTTAAAAACACTTTTAAATAACACTGAAGCATAGGTAATGGTTCGGTAATATGGAAGCAAACCTATGTATACTGTCACATGGTCCTTCTGACTCGATGATTTCTTCCAAGGGATTATGAGAGAAGATTTGTCCTTGCATCTCTGAAGAGCAGTTATAAAGGCGATAAGAAAGAGACAGCCCACCATGGTTCCTGTCACTATTTCCAGAGCCAAAAGCCAGGCAGGTTTTGATGCCCTAGGATGCTGGTTGGATAAATCTTCAGCAGGCTGTTGCTTGGGGTTTGTTGTTTGAGGGGTTCTGGCAGGAGGAGCATGATCTATAAAAGGAATTAATCAGTCAGTATAATCACCGTAATTTATTACTGGCCACCAGACACACCTGTTATTACAAGGTTCAGTTGGACAATAGGTTATTATACAGACAGAAGCAACACCCTCTCCATCCCAATTTGAGCTTTATGTAAGCAATGCCAGAAGTACTAAGGACAAAGGAGACTAGGAGAGTATAAGAGCCCATGCATTTGGGTTAGGTCTTCAACATCTCCCCTCAATTCCAAAAAACAAAAAAATAGAATCATGTGAAAGTTGGGGCCTTTGAGAGTAGGGCAACACTGTTTAAAAAACCTAAAGATTTGAATGTCACACACCACACTCATTTTGGAGCACAGACTAAAAGAGAAAGAAATCTCTATCCAATTCTTATGTTGAGGAACAAAAATCAAGCTTTTAGCATGACAAGGCATTTATGATGATATATCACTACCAATTCACATAGAAACAGACAACCTCATGCTCATACTGTGCATACCAGGGGGATTGCTCTTCATTTCAAACATTAATGTCCATAGACATATTGACACACAGTAGTGTAGTTCACAAATACAGCAATGGGAGCCTGAAGGCTGAAAGAAAACCATTTCATACGTACCACAAAGAGAAGAGGAACGCTGTCTCAGATCTTTGTTCTGAAGGCAGTTCCCTTGGAAGCTTGTGCTGAATGACATACGTTTTAACATAGTAAGCTTATGTAGCATTCACATCCTAGTAGGAAAAAGCTTAGAGTAAGCTTATGTACCTCGGAAGATACCCCAAGCACTTAGGAATGCTCCCAGTAAAGAAGTTGTAGGAGAAATCAGCCACTTTTAATTCAGATGCTTGACACAGGCCAGTTAAGTTTGTGTTTGAGGCATACCTGAAGCAGGAGTGAATTATAAGTAACAAATTTAAAGAATAAAAAACACAAGGTTCAACTGATTAAAAATGATCTTATATCTCATTCTAAAGCTTCAGATTTCTGGCGAAACTGTTTTTCACTCATACAATCACATTCTTGTACAACATATTTAAATAAGAATGGTATTGTTGCTTAATAGAATTTCTTTATTCCCTCTAATTTGCATCATAAACAAAGAGTTATGTGCTTTCAGAATTATACTTACATTCCATACGCACTAGAAGTGAAATCTGAGCTGCTACTAGCAGGAACAGATCCTTGAAGTCTATTCCTATCAAGCCGTAGTTCTTGAAGGGACTTCAAATTGCCAAGTTCAGGAGGCAAGCTTCCTGTTAATCCATTGGACTGAAGGTTTCTACCACAACATAAAATGAGAAAGTAAGAAAAAACTCAAATAACGCCAACCATATAAGTCCAATTGCTAACCACAATAAGAAATTCTTTTACATTTTAATGACACTGATTAGATTTGCAATCTCTGGAGGAATAGGGCCCGTTAATTGATTTGCTCCCAAATCCAAGACCTGGAGGTATTTCAACATTCCCAGTTCTTTTGGTATAATCCCAATCAGATTATTACCGTGCAAGATTCTACAAAACATCAAAAACACCGAAAAAGAAAAAAGCTTTAAATACAAAGCATACGTATCAGTATAGCGAAAAGAAAGGGAAGAGGAAGAGCAAAGAAACATACAGTTGTTGCAAAAATTTGATCTGACCCAATTCCGGGGCAAGAAATCCCCTTAAAGAGTACCCAGTTATGTTTCTGCAAAAACAGAATTCCAACAGATAAATGGTCAAACTTGATTCACTGATAAAATGCACCTACACATATACTATGCATCAGGATCTAACTTTAGAAAGACTATAACGTATCTAATCCTGAAGTTTGACAAAGAAAAAATTGACGGGTCATATCTTACATCTTTACAACATGGTCTCCACCAAAAGAGCAGGAAATGCCTGACCAACCACAAGGATCTGCATCTAAGGCATTCCAACTGGACAAAACCATATGCGGGTCTTCATATATAGCTTCCTTGAATGCTGTAAGTGCCCAAACTGTTCAGAAGTTCATAAATTCCATTTAGTGAAGAGTACTAGACTCTATAATTACCAAAGTCCAGCACTTTCTCAGGTCAGTAAATTTCAGTACCGTGCATTACTTTCAGATCACATGACTTCCAATGCCACTAACGGTATTAGGTCACATAGTAAATGCAGGAAGAACCCAAGTTCGAATCTTGAAGTTTTCACATTGATTACACCATAACTAACACAGCTCAATTCAGCCTAGTGACACTAGTTAGCTCACTTTCAGATCATGAGAATTCAAGTTTATCGTCTTTTCCAACTTTTTATCAGCAAAACAAAGCATTTATAAAAAAAAAAAAGAATCAAGATCTGAGAACTTGAGTGATAATGCATACCTTCATCTCTGGCAAAGGGGTCACAAGTCACAAAAAGAAGAAGAGAAAAAACAGAAAGAAGCTGAAGCGAAGCATAGGATCTCATTTTTACCCTGCAAGAAATCTCTACTCCTCTCTCTTTGTTTCAAGAAAACTAAAAAGATCCAAAACATGAACCCAATAACCAAAGAGAGAGCAATAGAAGGGAAAAGGAACCAGGTTGATTGGCGAAGTGGGTTTTTATAAAGAAACCACAAGAGAGTTCAAGTCTTTGATTGCAATGTGGTAGTGATGAAGTGAAAGCTTCGTTTATCTTGAAAACAAGAAAACTATCCCTACTCCTCTAACTCTAGTACTTACTAAGTTTAAGCATAAATTCAAGATTTGGCAACAACCTAGGAAAGCAAAATCACTTCAACTGTACACGCAAAAGCAAAGCAAAGATGGGAGAGAGAAACTTTGATTCCAAGAGAGGTTTTGTTAGTACTTAACACTGTAACTACTTCAGGGCATATCTTAAGGGTAAGAGCCAAATGGCCTTTTATCTTTTGTTTTTTCAGTTTAAAAAAACAGATATATTGGAAAGTCATAATAGTATTTTTTTTTAAAAAGTTATTTTTATATATTAGTTAAAAATTATAAAAATTTATTTTATACATTTTTATACAAAAAAATTTAATTGGAGCTATATTAATTAATTATAATAAATAAATAATTTTATTAATATCAAATATATTAAAATATAATTAACTTTTCTAAACGATTTTTTTCTATTGACATAAATAAAAAATATATTTATATTATTTAAAAAATAACATTATTAATTTGACCTCTCTAAATAGTGGGAGATGCTCTTACTAGGCTGTAAAGAAAGCTACTTAATTAAAGTTATTTAAAAAATCATCGCTTATTCATTTGCCTCCTAACCTTTTTTTTCTTTTCCGAGAGAAAATTGGTTTTTAAAGGCTTTAGATTTGAAAATAATTTATATAATAAAAAAATATCTTAAATGAAATCTTAAAAGTATATTTTTGAAAGCTGGTCCTATCCGGGTGGTCGATCTAGGACTCGGTCAATCCGATGCAGAAATTAGGCCGGGTTAATAAAAAAATAAAAAAAGTCATGATCTGATGTGACTCGGCCGACCTGACGGGTTGACCCAGCAAAACCTGGTTGTAATTCATTGATTTTTGTTTTTTTTACTAAAACAACGCCATTTTGATTTTTTTAAAAAATAAAAATTAACCCGGCCGACCCGGTGACCCAGTCAAAACCTGAAATCCAGGTCTTGGACCGAGCCGGTCACTGGACCGGGTTTAAAAACCATGCTTAAAAGTGAAACATGGTTATAAAAACCCACCGTCACAATTTAAACAAATAATGATAAAGACATAACATGATAGTCAAACCAATCAACACGATGAAAAAAAAGGAGATATTATTAGAAAAGCAGTACGTAGTCTACTAATAAAGGTTAAAAACATTATCCTCCATGCAGAAAAGAAAGACCGACCTACCATAATAATTATGTATGAATCTTATTCACAGGTGCGAGGAACAACATTCTTTTGAAAATATTGAATGATTTAGGAATTAAATATTAAACCTTCTTTCATGAAAAATACTTTACATATTTCATTTTATCAACGTTTTCGTGTATGCAACATTATTATTAACAAAAAAAAAACTAATGGAGCTCAATGAAATTTCACTGTAGAGGCACACTAAAAATATTGTGGACTGTAATAATTTAATAGTGATTTTTTCCTTATTAAACAAACTATTAAACTGACTTTTAGAGGTAATACGGTTTTTTTAGGATTCATTGGTTATTATCATATTGGTTAGGGTTAGCTTGGTCTTTTTATATTTTTTAAAGTGTTGTAAAATAATTACATCACACTTAAAAACACAATTTATTTAACTGAAAGCTAAGAGTTTTTTTAGATTTTCACTCTTTAAAGCATAATAAAATGATTAAATTATATTTAAAAGTAAAAAATAAATAAATTAGCATCTAAGGATATTTTTGGATTTTCATCATTAGTTTTTAGTTGTAATCAAGTTGATCAGGGAGCAATTTTGTATTTTAATAAATATAAAATATCATTCAAAAAACAAAAGTAATTGGCGTGTGCAATGCATGCATCAACAAGTGGAAGACTCTTGTGCTCAACAAGTGGAAGACTCTTGTGCTCTTTGAGCAGTGTGTGAAGCTTCTCTCATCGGCCAAACACCACCTTCCACAACGATGTTGGAAGCGTCTGGACATCTTTTTTTCGGTGGTTAGACATGTGTCGACAACACAGTGATTGAGCTCCGATAAACTTTTTTTTCTCCCTCTTTTCTCTTTCCTTGTCTCAGGTCTCACGTTTGCCCTTCCAAAATTTAAATGTGCTTTGTTAGTTTGTATTTGTATCAATCTTGGTCCTTATTTTTTTTATTACTATTATTTGAGTGGTTTTTAAAGTTTATGTTTTTTATTTTGTTTTTATTTAATTTGAGTATCTAATTTAATCCTCGTTATTTTGATTATTATTTTTTTTATCATTTTCTTGATTTTTTTATTTTTAAATTTTGTCCCTTATATTTCATTTAGTTTTATATTAAATTTGATCCTCATTCTTTTTATTACTATTTTTTTTTGGATTACTAGGAATCTTGCTTCATGAATTTTTCATGTTTTTCTTTTATGTAATAATTATGGTCTCATGATCCAGGCTACAAGTTTTGAATATTAACCCGATTTAATTTTAGTATTTTTTTAGGTTTTTTTTTAAATTGGTTTTTTTAAATTTTATTTTCTGATATTAAATTACTTGCCCTTGATCATTTGACTTCTTTGTTTTTTTTTTGGCAATATCCAAAAAAAAATGATATGAATTTTGAAAAAAAAAAAAGGTGCTCTCTTACTTTAGGTTCTGGGAAAAAAGAGAAATGTGAAGAACACAAACTCAAATAGGCCAAAGTGGGCTCTTTTTTTGTGTTAAAAAATCCATAATTAGAAGCAGGAGGTCCCAAATCCAGTGTTCGCGCCAGTAATCATGTGCCGCATTCTCAGTTCATTTAAGACTGTTTGGTATTTGTTGCTGATTGCTTTTAAAATAATTTTTATTTAAAAATATATTTAAATAATATTTTTTTAGTTTTAAAATTTTATTTTTAATATTAGAATATGAAAATAACTTAAAAACATAAAAATAATTAATTAATTTTTTTTTTTCAAAAACACGGCACACCAAGTTGCCAAACAGGTTAGTATCACCCACTTAAGCTACTCCAATATGATATGATGACAATATTAACCTCATATCTTCTCATGAAACTGTTACGATTTCGTGGTGCTAAATAACAGGTGGTTGGTACAGATGCGAAATGTTATTTCAGCTCATATCCACCGTTGGGCTTGCTAAGTCACAAGGCAGTCCATAACCATTATAATTTTCTATATCTATATATATATATCTATCAAAAGACTTGAATCTATAATTTTTAATTATTGAATATTTTTTTTAATTACATGGTAACATTAGATATTTATACATCTCAATCACATTAAATTACCTCATGAATGCAGGATGTGGCAATTTCTTTTTCTTTTTGTTTAGGTTACATTTTTCTTCTTACATATTATTAGAGGTAACATTTTACGATAAGTCTTCTTATTTTATTTTTTTAAAGAATAAAAATACTCAATGTCATGCCCATTGTCATGGTGATTTTTTTTTAATTAAGGTTTCTTATATTTATGTCGCTCTTTATAAGAAGTGGGTTTTGCATGAACTTTTTTTGATCTGGACACCTCTCAAAATACGTTAAAATTAGATTTGAATGGTTTGCAACTTGACCCAACAAGAACCTGCCTTAAAGAACCAAAATTATATGCAATGATCACTTCCACCCTATGCCTATAAAGAAACGTAAGTAAGTAGTATAAAATCACAGCGAAGTTGATCAATCCTTCAAAGAATTTGTAAGTTCAATCAAGAACTTAGTATGAGAATCACTCAATCACATAAAAGATAACAAGAATATCAATTTCTTTATTAAAAATAACTTTTTTTACAAAAAGTTTATACAAAAGAGTATTTATACTAGAAAGAATCATAAGCCTAATATGATACCCCTAACGAATATGAATAAATCTAATAAATAATATTAAATCAATGCACCCAAATTTAAATAAAAGCCCTAATATCTCTAAAAGGTCTAATAATAATTAAAATAATTATTCAACTAATTTAAATAAAACTAATATCATTTTTATAATTTGCTAGCAGAATTAAAACTCAACTTCAAATACATGGTTCTCTCTTGTATTAATGAATTAAAAGGATTACAATATATCAATGGAAATATATAGATGCTGATTTTCTAATGAAACTAGAATTGCATGAAATTTTTTTCTGTAGATCCAGTTATGATCAAAACAGTAGTGAAATGTTAAAATTGACAGATTTGAATCTCCATTTTTTTCTCTTTCAATTGTCTATTTTGTGCCTATCATTTCCCCCCTCTCCAACTTGCTCTTCTCTTCTGTGGATCTTTTTTCTTCTACTTATTACCTCATTAATCTCCCTTGCATCCGTTAGTTTTGTTTTGAACATCCTCACTCTTTCCCCATAGTCTTTTCTTCCCTGATTCGCCCCATAGTCTTTTCTTCTCCATCTACCCTCTGTTTTGTACTCATTTTCTCTCCTGTGTAAAAGAAAGAAAGAGATGGAAAAAAAGGGGTGAAAAATATGTGCCCATTAAAAACCCCAAAACACCCTCCTCAAACCAATCAGGGAAGGAAGGACCAACACCCGCAAGAGTTCACCTATATGTGGACAAGTCTTCCTAAAATTATATTACTCTATATGAACTGAACTGAACTGCCTTCATGGTTGTGAACGAAAACAACAATTAGCAAAGTGCACACCATATATTGAAAGGGCCGGCAAGTTATTAAACAACACATTATAATATATTTTAATTTAATATACGAATATTTTCTGGCTGACCTTTCTGTTTTGGCACGAGCATGAGTCTTTCCCTTCCTCTTTTTTTTTTTTTTTTTAATTTTCCCCTGCGTGCATCTGACCGGTGACAGAAGGCATGGACATTGTTTAAACATGAAGCAATAGATTCAGAATAAGTTTTAATCTGTGTTTTTATTAAAATTTATTTTTTTAGTTTTAGATTAAATTTTTTAGTGTATTAACATGCTAATATTAAAAATATATTTTAATACTTCTTAAAATAAAAAAAATACTTTAAAACATAATCGGAACCATTCTGGTAAACACTCTCCAAAGTCCAAAGGTCCTCACTGACGGTGCTTCCAAACAAGAAACATAGTAATAAAATCTCGAGAATTTTTAAAGGGATGAGGAGGCAAGGCAAAGGAGCCTTATGATTCTCAATTAAGACTATGATCAGATGAGCTCAGCCCCATTTGAACTTGAGCAGGTGTCAGGAATAAATGCTCAGTGGGACCCTTCGGGGTCTGTACCCACCAGTGAGATTTTTACACATAGAAATCTCATCTACATGGCCCAACTCCCCATGCCCACGACTTCAGACTTCTTACGGGTCATGCGTGGGTGGGTTGTACCCAGTCGAGATGGGTTGGTGGTGGTTTCTTGAAAAGGCTGCATCCATGGAGTCAATGCTGAGACTGAGGGGGGATCCCTTGCTATGAAGAAGAAGTCATGAACACTGCCCATGTGCTTTTCCTTGATAAGGACCCCCTCATGTCTTGTTTACTAAAGCAACTACTTGTATTAAAAGAAAAAAAAAAAAAAAGAAAAAAAGAAGGGAAGACAGATGACGAGAGATCTCTTCTTTTATATTAGGGTTGGTCCCATTGTGTTTTCGCATTACATTAGTTTCTTCCCACCTCCACTATTCCCCCCCTTGCTTCGACATCACACGTACAAGCACATATAAATATAAATAGACATGACAAAGCTCAAAAATACTCCGCGTACAAGAACATGAAGATGATATTTGATAACGTGGTTAAATAATGTTTTTAAAAAATTTAAATTTTTTATTTGTTTAAAATTATTATATTTTGAGATTAAAAAAAAATATTATTTTAATATATTTTTAAATAAAAAAATGTTTTTTTTAAAAAAACCTAGGCCGCATTTTAATTTCCGCTCGGAATAAATGAACCTAGAATCGAATATTAAAATTCACGACATTGTTGTAGAGGAGTTCTGCATGGAACCTGACATGTCATATCAGTGAAGTTGTTGTATCTACGCGCTATAGAGTGTGTGGGCATTCTTGTATTTAATTTTTATTAAGCATGTTTATAGCTTGCTTTATAGTGGGATTAGGTAAGCTGTCCCACTCGTGATAATCGAAGTAGATTGAAAAACAAGATTTTTCAAAGTTTGGTATGGTCTATATCTATAATATGTCACTACAATCGAATTTTGAAAAAGAAACAATCTAATAATATTAATCTCCATGGCTGCCACTGCTGTAAAAGCCAATGATTTCCCTCCATGGGTTTGCTGCTTCTGCTACCCATACCAAACTTTCCCTTAAAGAAATTTAAACCTAACACTGGCTCCCGAAAACTTCACCAGGTCGTTTGATATCAACATCACCCCCATCAATCCCAAAAAAAAAAAAATCATCCCTCTTGTAGGGTTATTTTTAACTGTTTTAATATACTAATATTAAAAATAAAAAAATATCATTTTAAAATATTTTTTTAATAAAAAACGCTTTAAAAACTAAACATTGCTATATTTTTTGAGTATTTGTCAACGCAATAATGATGTTTGGTACTTGGTAGCGTGTTGATTTTTCTTTGAAAAAAAAAAGAATCTGCGACCTGTCTAAAGAAGGAGCAGTGGAACTAGCGGAACTAGAGTCTCATTAAATTAATACTCTCATTTCTAATAATCCGCGAAGTCAAGAACTCAGTAGGCATGACCTAATTATATTTGCCAATTTCAGGAGCTATGCGCTCTGCACTCTGCAGCAGAAAAAAGGACAAACCTCCAATATTTTTGGCATTTTAGGATCAACTACATAAAATTACGAACAAGACCCCCTTTTCACTACTGGACCTTGTAATTTGAAGTCACCCTGTTGGCCTGTTCTCTTGGAGAGGAGAGCTGCCGGATTCTATGTGCTTTCGTCCATTGTATGGCAGCTTATTTTATATATATAAAAGATTCTAATATAATAGTAGGAGGAAATCAATGCTTGTACTGTTACGAAAATACACCAATTTGTGGCAAGCTTTGGTATGGGCAGGCCAATCTGCCTGGAGTGTGTTAGCTGGGCCAGGCTTTTGCTGCTAAATCACCAACAAAATCATAGCCATGAATTGTAATGCAGACAGGTTATGAGTTCCCCTACTTTTTGGATCAAATAACCTCATTACTCATCAGTGTTCATACCAGGGTGGTCCGTGGAATGGGTGCGTTTCAACATATTTCAGACTTTTCTGTGACTGCTATGATCTCCTGCATGTGAAGTTCATATTATAACAACAATATTTAGCTTGTCTTCGCAGAAGATTTTCAGTTCCTTGTCAATAAATTGGCCTCAATTATATACCTATAAAGCACAAAGTAGTCGCTATCTTCACATCTGAGAGCTATATGTCAGCCTATGCAGTAACAAAGCTCATGAATTCGTTGACAGTGAATTGATCAGCCACCGACGTTGCCTTTACTGGTCCCAAATCCTACAGCTGTTGGCTAATTTAATGCTCTTGGTGACAATCTTAAAGAGGGTCCAAGAGCAAAAAAAGCCTAAAGAGCAAGTGGTGTGAATTCATCTTGATTTATAGACCTACAGCCCATGTTTGCCAACCTTATAGGTTCAGTAGACCCAAGATCACCCCGTCCAGTATTCAAGAGGCCTTCAGTGAGTTTTGTTTATTGTCCATTTATACCTCTGGTTTCTTGTAATGATGAACAAAATCAACACCAGGTTTGAAAGGAGGTGGCATGGTGGCTGGACATGTAGTAGGAGGACTCTTCTTTACAAATGATTCTATCATGAATTTCCTCTCCAACCCATGCTCTGCGGAACAGGCAAGAATTTCTGAGCACATCCCAGCAGCTCCGTCGGGCACTTGTGGCTTAAATTTCAGAAGCTTAGCATACTCGTTCGGGAGAAGAAACATGTATTCATATGCGGAGCCCGTTTTTAGCTCTTCTTGAATGAAAGCACTTGCTATTTTTCCAATTGCTTGTGCCTGTCAAATCCAACATGTATCATTATAGTCCAATATAAAACTATAATTATAGCTGTCGCAGTTTGTGAAGGAAATTGTTATGTACATGATGAAATGAGTGTCAACTTAAATAGAGACCGATGATAATTACTTGCTGCCTAAAATTAACATGAGGTTCACATAGAGAAATTCAATAGTACAACTTAATATGTGCTTTGAGCATAAATATATTTATTAATTTTAAATTTATTTGATAACATAATTTTAAAAAATTTTCATGATATTATTTAGATGCTTATTTCAAACCATATAATAATCAAGTTTATAAATTTTATTTTCTAGTCAATTAATAATAACCTATCGAGTTGTTATATGTAAACCCTTATCATTATGGTCATTATTTAAGAAAGTTGTTTTTATATTTATTTGATGTAATTGAAGTTTATTAATAGCTACAATGACTATTAATATTTGAATGAAAATTATTCTTGACACAAATAAATATATTTCAAAATAATTTATACTTGTTGTTTGAATTTTTAACAAGTCTTAATTTGTATTTGTCTATAGTTTAATTAGTTTTTATCTTTTTTTTTTTTGAAGATTCCCTTATGTTCTAATATTTTGATTCATTGTTTATAATGGATTCAATTTCACTATAAATGATTCTATCCCGTGATTTGAGTAATTTAAAAAAACACTGAATAAATAAAAATCTACATGTTTTTTTTTTATTATTTAAAAAAAAAATATATCTTTTATAAACTACATCTTTATTCATATTGATCATCAAAATTTCACTACTAAATAACAAATAAAAAGTTAGCTGTCACTTTTATTCATATTTTGTTGCCAAATCATCATTCCATTATATATATATATATATATATATATATATAAAATCATGCCATTATTTGCTATGCTATAGAGGACCCAATAATAATAAATGGTTATCATCAATTCCTCACTATTCACAAACCCGACATGAAGTTCAAATTACACTGCGTAAGCCTAGCTAATCTTCCCCCATATCTTCATCAAGCAGGCTCAAACACTTAATTCATCTGAGAAATTTCTTGGTTGACCATTCCTATTAACTGGTCTAAATTCTTGTAAGAACTTTCGTCACCTATACAATATTCCTAGTATAGAACTTACCATTTTTATACCAAGCATAAAAATCAGACTGAATGTACAAGAAGAAGAATTTAGGAACTATACCATCCCTAGAAGAACCAATCAGGGAACCCAGTATCCTTGATCCACTTGTCTGGAACAACAGTAGCGGGCCTGTCTTGTTTGGTCCTCAATAATCACCTGATCGGATGACTGGCCGATCATTATCACAGCCAAAAATCAGCTCCAAGTCTGGTAATTTACCACCGCAGATGTTGCAAGATGCCCCTATAGTGAATACGTTTCTTGTTTGTATAGACTTTTCGTACTTCTCAGTGTATGCTTTCCCCTTGACAATTATATTAGACGGAAATGTGCTCTTGTTTTGTCTCTCTCCACCATGTCCCTGCTCATTCCTGTGGCATTCCTTGCTCTTAAATCTTTATGGATCCATCGGAAATAGCTTGGACACTCTGGCTACAGCTTTGATTATTAATCCATCCAGTGTTTGAGAGGCTAAATCCACCAATAATTTAAAAATATTCCACGTGTGCATATTGGACAGCCCGTGAAGTGTAAAAGGTGGGAGGAGAAGGAAAAGTCTAGATGGGCTAGGCTAGTGCAGCTGTTTGGGCCTTGAACCAAACTGCTAGAATTATTTTTAAATTCACAAATAAAGATAATGATAAAATTATAATAAGATTATCCTGCTGATATAGATATGGATGAGATTATACTTTAATTCTCCTTGTATATATGAAATAATTTTTTAAATATAAAACAATATCACATATCATATGAGAGAAATTTAAAAAATCGCCTTGTAGATAATGCCACATGTTATATAAGAGAAAATATAATAAAAAGATGTGACGTGTCGTTGCTGGAATAGAAATCTTTCATTCTCATTATCATTATAGATACTAGATAGACATGGTTGTGTATGAAATGGCCGCCCAGCCAATGAGCACACGAAGAAGCTTTTATAACTAAAAACCAGTAAAAGGGAGCAAAAAAAAACAATGATGGAATCGCATCCATGAAGCTGCACTGAGCTTCCAATTTGGCAACAAAACGACAGAAGTAGAGGACTACTAGTGGTGTTGTGGGCTGCTAAGAATCCATTGATGGAATTTGTTTCAAACTGTTTATCTTACTTGGGCAAAGCTGTTTTTATATTCTTTTGTTTTCACGCAAACAAAAAGGTTTCTTTTTAGATGATTCTAAAATGGTTGTTTGCAGAAAAAAGGGAGGAAGAATATGCATATAAAAAGGTCTTTTAAGTGGAGGGCACACATCTATTAAACTACGTATTTAATGAGCTAAAGACAAAAGTTAAGGTCACTATGTTTACAAATATTGAGTTTAAAAAGGCTAAAACCATAAAGGAAACCTGGACCAAAAAGCTGGAATGATTGGGTTATGATAATGGTCATGTCAGATAATAATATTTGTATTCTAAAATTTTATCTAAGAGCTTAAGTTTTTGGGTTAAAATGATTTTTTGATATGGTATCAAAGTCTGGATGACCAAGCGGTCACGAGTTCGAATCTCACCATTTTTATTTATTTGATAAAAATTAAGTATAAAATCGTGTGGACCTGTGTAAATTTCAAACCCAAAAAACTTTCATTTGAGAAGGTGTGTTAGAGAATAATATAAATCATATATTAAAATCTAATCTAACAACTTAAATTATTAAATTGAGGTGGTTCTTTTACAACTTTTAAGCTCTCAATAAAAATATGTCGAGTTCTCAATCTTTTTGCATTTCCAAAAAACAACCAGGAAATAAAAAAGTTGATCAATAAGATGTGAATTAAAGATGCACTAATTGAGCATGAGTTTAAACCAACACATTTTAATATATTAAAGCTAATTGTGGGTGAACCGTGTTTTTAATGTGTTGATATTAAAGATAAATTTTTAAAGATTTTACCTATTCTCATCCAAGCACGTACAGATCATATTTTATGTTGAACAACAATCATAATTAATTGAACCTCTGTCTGTGATCGATCATGTATTGGATTAAGTTGAAGCAATTGGATTAAGATAAAGCAGTGTATGGATGCCAATGTCACGTTCTATTTTTCCATTTGTTATTTCTTGATTTTCCTTTTATATTAAGCATATATATATGTCATTATGATGGCAAACAATATTGTACTATTTTTATCAAACATTATCTTTATGGCTAAGCTCACAGCAAAGGCTCGACAAGTCAGCATGAGAGCCTAACAAAAGATAGCTAAAGAAGAAATAAAAGCTTACAGCCTCCCAATTTAAAGGTTGTGTGCATGTACCACTTACACAATTTTAAATGATTTTTGATAAATTAAAAAAAAACATATGCCCAACTTTATAAACTATGCTATTTTTATATTTAAATTTTTATTTGTGCTATTCTTCAAAAAAAGCACTTGTATACATTAAAATAACTCTCGATCAAGTTTCATAACTAAAACAAAATAAATTTGATGGGTCCATGGAGCTTGTCGAAGCCGGAAATCATTACAACACTGGAAATCATTCATTAAAACCCACAAAAAATTAAGCCTTTGAAATTATTTTTTTTTAGTTTAACATGGGTGTCCGGGCCAGCTTGCGCGCACCTCGACTAATCCCACGGGCCCTGAAGTTAACGACCATGTAAGCCTCCAGTGGCCATCATATGAGCAACCACATGGCTCGAACCTGAGACCACACGAGGGAGCAAACCTCTTGGTCCCAAACTCTTACCATTGGGCCACCACCTAGATGGTTAAGCCTTTGAAATTCTTAATAGCATACCATCTTGAGGAGGAAATATGCTTAGCTAAAGTGGGTCTCCATATGATTCTGGCAAAATTTCCATCCCTACTTGTAATTCCCTTGAGAAGCTCATAAATTTTACATTTCTCAACTCTCTCCTCCTGTTCAAGGCCGTAGCCATTCTTGAATGGGCATCCTAACTAATGTTGGGGAATGAGGACCCTATATTATTATTGGTGTTCAAGAAAATTAACAATGTGATGTATCCTTTCACACCAACCAATGCCGCATAGAAAATTAAAAGAAAAAGGAAAATCTTTGCAAGCACTTAAAAAAGAATAATTTTATTGCTCCCCCCTAAATAAAACCAAATAAATAAAATTATAATTGACATCTGACTGCAAAAGGCTAACTGTACATATAACTTTTATTTTATTTATTATAATATTTAGGTTGTCAGCCGAGCTTAAAACTTATACATGTATCTATGCATAATTTAATTACTTCCTCTTCCTTCTAATAAATTTATTAAATGCATTCCGAAAGAAATAAGATATTCGTTACGTAATCATATGAATAACTTTTAATTTAATAAGAACTCATGATGGATAGGACATACCCATCAATTTTATAGGAGACCGAGTCCGTTGGCTCGGATAACTATCCACCGTCCATAATTATTATTTTTAATAAGAAAACCATATAATTTGTTTTAAAAGTAGTTTTCAAAAGGATTTGATATTTTTTAATTAATTTCTACTTCAAGTTATTTTTTTTTATTTTTAGATTATTTTAATATATTAATATTAAAAATAAATTTTAAAAAATAAAAAATATTCTAAAAAATAACTATTATCTCAATATTACAGATGCTCCTAACTCTATGTATAAGCTAGCTTGTGAATCATGATTTTGTACTTGCCTTGTGTTTGATAAGATTTTTTTATTGAGTTTCCGAAAATTTAACTTATATTTTAAAAAGTCAACTATCTGAACTGAACTTAATTTCAATTCCAAAAAAACATGATTAGAACCTTTTCTATTCGCTGCTTTTATAAATGTTTTCAACTAATTAATTAGTGAAGGATAAATTCCCATTGTTATATTTTTATTACATGTTATATTCACACGTGTGCAAGTCTGGTCTCATGTACTTGTTAATATACCAGCCTGCTTACTCTCTCTAGTTTTCTCTTGTTAATTTCAAAGGAAAAGGGCTCCTTCGAATTATTGTAAGATAAAGTAGCATGTGAAGGCTAGCTCCTTGTTTTCGTGGGAAATTAGTTCAAAATTATTAGATTTTTTTAGTTTATATATATATATATATATATAAATGGTTACAATAGTTTTTTGACAAATAAAAAACGAATGAATAAAAATTAAATATGTTGAATATTTAACAATAATTATAATGTTTGTTCGTGTTGTATCATTGAGATTTTTAATTTATAGTACATTTATTATCTTTTGCTCTTAGCAAATGCAGCTCAATTTCTGCTAGCAAGGATTGCTCTGAAGATGAAGATGGTGGTAGCTGCTCATCTATTTAATTATGTAACAAAATCGAGACAATGACAACATCTTTAGTTTTGATTGCATCATGTCAATATTTTTGTACTTTTAATTTTTGTCTGCAAATTAATACAATATCAAGATTTAATTAACTAAGAGTTTGAGTGGACCTTTTCTTCAGTGCTGGCGCTAATAAAGTCGATTATGACTCTAACCCTTGCCTTTTTTCGGTCCATGATTATTATTTTATTTTGAAAACAGTACTAAAGGGATAGGATTAGACGTCTAGTAGGAGCTAAGCTAGGGAAATCACCACTCCAGCATGCGATGACAAGTTTTTGTTTTTTGTTTTTCTGTATAAAGAATGATCTTTAACCTGATTAGACACAGCACATTCATGTTAGTGCTAGAATATTCAAGTAAGCTACCATCACTTTTGTCTGCATACAAGTTGAGGGGTTTTTCAATGCTTTTCCATGAATTTCTCCTTATTCTTCTTTTCTTTCTTTAGTATTATATATTTCGTGAAACCCAGCAGGAAGCATGCAGATTTTTATAAAATATTTTCTTTTTTAGTTGGTTCCAGTAAGATTTATGAAGATAATACTCGCCTACTTAGCCCTAATAATTAAGATTTGGTCCTCCGATCCACGCCCGAGAATCAAACTCTGATCCGATCATATATTCGGTCTGTAAGTTGTTTCATCGTAAATTATAAGGTACTGAACGAAATCCACAAATAAAATGTTGCAATGTTTCGCTTGGTTCATTAATTTAACCTTCATCCTTTTTGAGCACTGCTTGCTCAACTTACCTTAACTTATACAGATAATTAGTAAGGTCCACCTCCCAGGCTGCTGCTATGGCCTATGGAGATTGTTTTTAGCCGACGTTCTTGTATAGTTCTGGTTTTCTTATTTCTAACGTGGAAAAATAAAACCCTACGGGAATATATTGATGTATTTCTGACGAGTGAGATTTTTTTTAAAAGGGAATAATAAACAAAAATCTTATGTTATGCATTTTGACCAATCACAAACCCCCCTTCTGTTATTCGATTTTTGCAATTGTCTATGTGCCATTTTCCACATGCTACTTAGTTTAATTTAAGTATTGTTTTTGGTTAATTTATAAAAGAAAAATCAACTTACAATACACTTGTTAACATAAACCAGATTTCTGAATGTTAAGAGTTGTTTTTTTTTAAAAAAAATTCTAAGGTAAAAACCTTGTCAGAATTGTTTCTTTAATTATAAAAACAATTATGATAGTTGACTTAACGTTAGTTTTTAAAATTAAAAGACATTCTTTTGAAAATGAAACCGACTCTTTTTTAAATAAATCTTCAACGTCCACAACTCTACGGTAAAAAGACATAAAATTCCATTTACGCCCTAACATCAACATCCTGTATTAGCCCCTTTTTTAGTATTTTTACCCTAACTAACTCCATCTTTGCTACATGGAAGCCGCCATGTGATGTGATGTGATGTTGGGCACAGGCACCGTCCTACCTCAAAATTTAACAACATTAATTAATGTATCAATGCTAATTTATATAGTATAATTCATCCGGATCGATGTTAACCTTTTTTCTCATAAATTTATTTCAACGTTTTTCAAAATGTTAATGTAAAACACTTTTCATATTCGCTTGAAACAATTTCTTATCCGATAGCAATGCAGATGTTTGTTTTTACATTTTAAAAGAAAAATATTTTTAAAAATAATTAAATTTTTTTTACTTAAAATTAATTTTTTTAATTTTCAGATCATTTTGATATTCTGATATCAAAAATAATTTTTAAAAATAAATAAAAATTATTTTGTTGTATTTTGAAGCAAAAAATACTTTAAAAAATAACCACTACCATACTCTCAAACACGCCTATTAATAACAAGTGAAGTGCAAGTTCAAATGTTAAAAAAATATTATTTTAATATATTTTAAGGTAAAAAACACTTTGAAAAAAAATCACTATTATATTCTCATACTTTCAAATACGTTAATATAATAATAACAGGTGAAACGAAAGTTTGAATGTTATCTTTAGAAGATTATGTGAGTATAGTCCAGCTGTTTTTTTCTTAATTTTAAAATATTTTTTTTTGATATTTTAAATTATTTTAATATACTGATATTAATATTAAAAAAATATATTTTTTTTAAAAACAATTTCTACATATATCTCAAACACCGTCTTTACTGGCAAGTGCTTTAATTATGTCTTCTTGTCAGAGTCTTATGTTAATTAGGGTTAAGTTGCTGATATGTCATCCACTTGTATTACATCGGTGAAAATGTAACCACTTCAACAAATAATTTTTAATTTCTACAAAGGCAAAAGCATAATTATAGTTGACTTCACAACTGTCTCACACGGTATAATCCAATTAAATAATAATCAATCGAACCATGGCACTCCGAACTTCGTTGGAACATAAATTAGCCCTGCGTACATTCATCTCCATTTTCAAAAACAAAGTTTCTTTCCTGACATTAATGGCAAAGGTTTTTCCTCAGAGTCAAAGACCTACGTTAGACCCTTTCGTGTCTTTTGAAAGACAAACATACACTATATGGATGAAATCACTTCTGTGCCAAACTAATGGTTGCACAGTCTTCGATTCCGATGGAGACATTGTTTATCGCGTTGACAACTATGACAAGAAGTGCAGGAACAAGGTCTATCTCATGGATCTTCGAGGCAGAGTTCTTGTTACAATACTAAGAAAGGTATTAAATCTTGTAATTGTTTGTGATTACTATTGGTTTGATGCAATTTTGTGATCATATTAATTATAAATGGGTTTTTTTTTTTTTTTTTTTTTTTTATCGATATCCATGCAGAGGTTACATTGTTTTGGATGTTGGTATGGTTATCGATGGAATTCTTATGCCAACAAGGAGAAGCCATGGTTTCAAGTGAAGAAATATTGCAGATTTATTTGTATGGGAAGTTTTGCCTGTCAAGTTACTGTAGGATTTGAGAAATATTGGGTAGAGAAATTGGCTAGCAAAACAGCATTTAGAATCGTAGGCATTGATGGAAATGTTATTGCAGAGGTTAGTATTCTGTTTCCGCATATGATTTTAGCTTTTCCCTGTTGCAAAGGCAGGTTTAAGGTCTAAATTCTTCAGATTGTTGGGTTAATGCATGCAGGTGAAGCAAAAACAATTATCTTCGGGGATCACGCTGGGAGATGATGTGCTAACTTTGGTTGTGGAGCCTCACGTAGATCATTCCCTGATAATGGCAATCGTGACTGTCTACGGATTGATCAAACATAAGCTGTAGAATATTACTTACTATCTTTTAAATTTGATGCACAATGAGACAGCAATCCCAATATTTACAACAGAACATGCAGACTAGTCCCCAAACAATAATTCTTCTGCAGAGCCTTCGACTTCCAAATCTTTTCATAAGGTTTGATATTTACAATCACAGCCGTAGTACTATCCAGCTATATATATATAATATATGTATGGTCACCGTCTACAAAAGAAGTTTGCACAGTGCCAACCACGTTTACAGAAAATGCCGTAGCAGAGAAGAATGAAGAATAAAGCAGCTTGTATGATATTTTATTGAAATCATATATGTGTAACGTCACCAATATATATATAATACAATGGATGTCTTTGTCTGCTGTACATTCTTGAATGCAAACTCAAAAGTCAAATTAATCCCATGATATGTGGTAACAAATTCATCGTTGGGACAATTTGACAGCTAATTAACAATCTTGAGTTTTTGTTGTTCCAGGATTGTTAGCTAATGCATATCCGTTAGTTGTGGATGCTTCAATATCCCCCCCGTAACTGAAAGGGCAGTTCCTGCAATTGAAGATTGAAATGCATCAGAGTAAAACGATTAGCATTAAGAGCTTTAGTAAGTAGGCACACCAACTGATCTTTGAATAATAAAAAGAGGACCTCAAGTTTCCTCTGATCTGATCATGAAAAAAATGAAAGGTTACTGCGAGCATGAAATACTGGATTTAAAGAGAGGTACGTGACACCAATCTATAGCTTCAGACAGCAGCTAGGTAAGGTAATGTGTAAATCATGAAAAACAAATTGAAGCCACTAAATTTTTGTTGTTGTATTTGACAAAGATTTATACTCAGATTCAGTGTTATCGTTTGTTGTTGTTTACAATTTCAAGAAATCAAATTATGGCCATGAAGAACACAATATGCCCCAACACTGTGTCGATCATCACTATCGCTAGCTCAAACAGCATCAGTAAATCCATGAAGAGATGGATTAGCTTATCTGGTAAAACGAAGACCAAAAAATATAGTGTGCTTGAGATATATAAGAATGCGTTTGACTGCCCACCTTATAAAATTTTCGAAAATTATTTTGTATCAGAGTCCCCGAAGTTAATAAGTGCTGCGCAAAACAAATAATTATCATTTTATATATGTAAATGAGTACTATCTTAATTAATATTAATTAAAACCCCACCTTATAAAATTTTTTAAAATTATTTTGTTGGTCAAACCATATTTTTTAAAAAATTTAAATTTTGTTTTATATTTTTGTTTCAAGTTAATTTTTTTTTAGTATTTTTAGATGATTTTAATATATTTATGTTAAAAATAAACTTTTAAAAATAAAAAAAGTTATTTTAATATATTTTTAAATATTTTTTTTTAACATCATTACTATGATGAAAAACACTACCTTGAACCAATTAATAAAGGCTCCTCTTCATTTTTCTCGTTGTACTTGTTGACACTCTTTTTAAATGCAAGACAAAGTCATAACAATAATAATAATTATTATTAGAAAAGAATCATCCATGACGACAGAATATATATAGCTGCATAACAAGTATTCTACAAGCTATAAATGTACCCTGTTCTCCCCCACTCTCACCGTCCAGATTGTACATCCCATTAACGCGTCAGTACAACCTCTTTTTTTAAAAGTATTTCTTAAATTATATTTTTAAAAAGCTATTAAATTATGTTTTTAAGATGATTTTAGATAATTTTAATATATTAATGTTAAAAATAAAAAAAAAATTTAATTAAAAAATAAAACAAATAAAACTTTCAATAAATGGAGAAATGCCCTCCCTGTGTAGAAGCCAAGCCACCTGTCAATAATTCAAATAAAAAAAAAAAAAAAACCAAAACTTTCTCCTTTTTTTTTTGGTTCAGCTAGAAAAAGGTTTTTATCAATAAAAGCGTAGCCAATTAAAAAAAATAAAATTAAACCAATATATGCTGTCGTCGTACATCGTTTTAATCGTTGGTTTCCATTATTTTATAATGTTGCAAAACATACACGTGTAACTGAAGGCACTTAGAATATTTCTTGGTCTCCGATCTGAAATAAGCTGTTCAACGACAAAATCAAAACCAAACACAAGCAAACCATGTTTGTTCTTTACCTTTCTTACATTTTTATAAACACCAACGCTTTGTCATCAGAACAGTTTCAAATGTTGTGCATCGGATTCCATGAAAAAGCCATCAGCGATCTGGCTCTTGCGCAGACACACAAGCCAGGATGGTTTCTTTCTGTCACCCCAACCACAGAACCAATTGAGTTTTTTGCTCGCTGAAAAAGCCACATGAACATTAAACCATGATTGTCGCCTGATCTCTTAAACAAGATATTTAATTCCTACTCTGTCACATGCTGTAACTTATTTTAAAAAAGAAAACCTGGTGTTAGACAGGTCTTTTTTTTTAAAAAAAAACAGGTTATTTTAATATGTTTTTTTATATTAAAAATTTAGAGTATAAATCGAAAGGTTTATCTATATTTTAATGGAATAAATTGATAATTATTAATATAAATAAAAAAATAAAATAGTTATTAACAACAACTAAAAGAGAAACCGGAAAAAAAAAAGATGAATGTAAATAAAAAAAATTATATCAATTAGTTGTGCATTCAATTTTTATCCTTTATTTTTTATAAAATAAAGCTCATCAGCATAAAATAAAATAAAAAACATCCAAAAATTAAATGCAAAACAAAGCATTTTTTTCAAAAATTTAAACTATTAAAAAATATCGAGATAAATCAATAGAAAAAAATTTAAAGATGACCACAAAACCAATCGTTTTTGAAAAACAAATAATATAGAATGATAAAACCGAAAAAGCAAATGACAAAAATAGAAATCTTTAACCGTACCATCTCTTAAAACTCGTGACCTGTGTCATTATATTGGAAGCATGACAAATGAAAAAACCACGAAACTCAATCCCTAACAAATCAAACGTCGAAGGATGAAACCGGAAAAAAAATCTATAACACAAAAAATTAAAATTAAAAGAATGAGGGCATCAAAAGTATGAGAATCAAAATAAAAAATAAATTAGATGGCATAAAAATTTAGCATTAGAGTGTTAAATTGAAAAGAAAAGAAACTTTAATAAAAGAAAAAAAAAAAAGAACGAGAACTAAATTGAAGAAGCAAAATAACATAAACTTTGATTGAATGATGAAATTGAAAACAACAAAACTTAAAAAAAAATCAGGGAAAAAAATAAAAAATCAAAAGAATAAACAATAATCCATGACAAATTGTAATTCAATGATGAAATTAAAAAAAAAATCATGCCGCCATAAGGTCGCAACCGCATCCCACACGCCAACTGTTATTTGATTTAAAAATTAATTAATCAGAGCGAAAAGTCTAAAGCACCCCTCGTGATTCCAGTATTCACAAAAAAACCAATGTGAAAAAACAAAATCACCCCTGGATCCTTTCCTTACTTTTTCTCGAATGTACGGGTAGGAAGGTCCTTTTATAATCTTGCAAAAAATATAAAGGCATAAACACCCTTGCCTAACAGTTTATTTCACAATGTACAGCCACAATCCACAATGTAGTATCTCTACATCTATAATGATTGATACAGTAAAAGAGTAATGTATTTTATATGTTTGTTAAATATAAGGGTAGTGAAGGTATCTACGAATGAACAAATAAAATCTAGAAAACTCAATAGCTTAATGATGCGAATCTCCTTCGTATGATTGTGAGATCCAATTCATTTGTTAAACCTCCTTTTAGGATTTGCTAACTTGTAGAGATCAGGAGATGGCATATTAGAAAGTTAGGAGTCCTCATGGGGATGCTCTAATAGTTTGAGTTAAATATTTTCATATTTCTTTGCACCTAATTTTGTATTTTTTTATAGTTTAACGTAGGTGTCCGGGCTAGCTTGCGTGCACCTTGACTAATTCTACGGACCCTGAAGTTAACGACCATGTAAGTCTCCAGTGGCCATCATATGAGTAATCATAGGCTCGAACTTGAGACCACAGAGGGAGCAAACCTCTTGGTCCAAATCTCTTACAACCGGACCACCACTTAAATATTTTCATATTTCTTGGTACATAATTTTAAATCTCTTGGAAAGAGGGGTGGAGATCCTTAATGTCAGTGCACAAATAGATAATAAATGTACTCATTGAAGCAGTGTGTAACGTTAAGATACTCAGACTCTTAAATTTTACAGTCCTAAACTACAGAAAAAGAAATTAAAATTCTCGAACATAAGGTTACCACCCTCACTATTAAAAAATTACAGAGAAATTAACCTCTAATATATTTTGAAAGGTTTTTATTTATAAATCATCTTTGAAAAAAATAGCCTACAGGGATGTTTAAATACAAGAAAACATTCTAATTAATAAAATTCTAATGAAAAATAATCCAAAACAAGAAGGAAAATAATGAAAAATCTGAAACATTAGCTTCCGGGTCTAATTTGAATAGAAAATATTCACTAACTTTAAATTGTCCCATGAATTTCACCTCTACTCCATGTTCATGTACCTCTAGATTTACCATTAGCAATATTAGTAATTGAAGTTAGAACACTAAGTATGTGTGAGTTGGGGATTGAATCTTTTTCCAAATCTTTTTATCATTGATTGAAATGTCAACAATAGGAGCATCATGCATCAATCATTTTAACTTTGATATATTCGAAAAGATCTTTATTTCAGAAATTCTCTTGAAAAAATAGCTATAAAATTGTTTAAAAAAAACAAAAAAAAAACTCTAATAAATAAAATTCTGATTAAATTAATAGGAGAAAGATTAATTTAAAAACAACAAGAAAAATAATGAAATTTCTGAAATAGTATCTTCTAGATCTAATGGTGGCCTAAAGACAAAAATAGCTGGCAAGCCAGTACCCCTTTATAATTAATCCTTCTATGGCAAGATTCTGAATCTGATCCAACAAATGGATACAAAATTGTGCTTATGTTCATCAAACTGCATGCGTGTAAGAATTGTACAAAAACTCTCAAAACCTAACAATAAAAAACAATATAGTAAAAATAATTATGCAAAGATAGTAATATAGGAAAGAGCAGATCATCGATTGGAATATTTCATATAATTAATTAAACGTTGGAACACACATGGTTTAAGCAAAAACAAAGAATGGCATAATGTCATAGATCGAGCTAGGCATCTAGACAATTAAAAGAAAACAACACCCTTTTCAAAGCCATGCATGTTTGCCTCTATATATCCAAGTCTTCCAAGTGAAGAAAAACAAGAAAGGAACTTGTAGTACAAGATGAGAACCTCGTAGTACGTATAATACTCAAATACTCCAAAGAAAGTGTAAAGGCCTATGCATACCATAAACGTGTGACATTGTAATAAATTAAAACCAGAAACATCTTATATTTTATTTCTTATATTCTTCTCTTCTAGCACTGGCTTCCCCATATATACACATTACAAACCGCATAAACATCATCAAGTTCTCACTTAAAGTCCAAGGAACCACCTGCAGATCGAGCTAACTGATCTCCATCCACCAGCTAGCCACGCTCGCTTAATTCAAATGGCCAAGGTTCATGCTTTCCCACAAGTTGACTCTTCTTCTTGCTCTGCTTCTACCTCTTGCATGTCTTCAAAGCCAGAAACATTCACTATATGGATGAAATCACTTTTGATGCAAACAAATGGATGCACTGTTTTTAATAAAAACGGTGAGATTGTTTACCGAGTTGATAATTATGACAAGAAGGCCGGAAGCAATGAAGTTTATCTCATGGATCTCAAGGGAAATGTTCTTTTCACTATACTTAGAAGGGTATGTTCATGTGATTTCCAAGCATGTATATATGATCAGTCTGATCATTTTAAAGAATACCCTTTTGTCACAAAGATTAATTAATGTGCTTTTTCTTCAATCACTGCAGAAACTATTCCTTTTCAGACAATGGAAGGGCTACAAAAGTGATGGCTTAAAATTAAAGACTCAAGAGCCTTATTTCCAAGTCAAAAGACGTTCAGAAATATTCGAAGGTGATCTATCCTGTCAAATTACTGTTCGATCCAGTGATGCTCAAGAGAGTTGCTCCTACAAGTTAGAAGCCTTATCTGGAAAATTAGCATTCAAGATTACAAACAGCAATGGGGAAATTGTTGCAGAGGTATGCTTCTGATTTTCCCTGAAACGTAAATTTACGATTTGGGACTCGGTTATATATTATATAGTTCAGTCTCTATAAATCTTATGTCATAGGCAGTGTAATTAACATTTAGTTTTTGTGGTTGGTGTCTGTGCAGGCCAAGAGAAAGCGATCATCCAAGGGTGTATTATTAGGCGATGATGTACTAACCTTGGTGGTGGAGCCTCATACTGATCATTCCTTTATCATGGCGCTTGTGACTGTGTACGGATTGATGCATCATAAATTGTGAACAGTCTTCAAAATGTACACATCAGAGATTTTTTATTTATATTGACTTAAGTGTAGAGGAATCAATTCAACACGCGAGAACTTCAGCTAATATCATTTTTTTTTTCGGTGCCGAATTGTATAGAATTTTTAAAGTCGTGATCCGTTCCCAAGCTTTTCTTTCACAATTTACACTTCCATTTTTCACTCACAATTTGCATTGACGCTAAGTTCTTATGTGATGTAATGTGTATTAGACCCATAAATTATCTAACTATCTGTCACTTAATGCTTCCACCTTATGTGTTTCTTACAACTATAAGCAATGTCAATATTTCATTAACCTGCTTAATTCAAATTAAGTTTTGATGATGTTTTAAAATCCAAGGAGTATATTATTTAATATTTGGATAGTGGTTATTTAAAATATTCATATAATTAGTTTTTTTCTTTTTAACTCGAGAAGTATCAAATTAATGGTAAAAGTCTTAGTACCTGTAAAAACAATCTTTATCGGTGAGATTTAAAAACCCATTCGACGATAAAGTCAGAACTTTTATGGAAAAGACAATAAATAAAAGATATAGCTTTAAATTCTAAGAGAAAGAGTGTTTTTTCTTATTTTTTGAGGGGTAATTGATGCTTTAAAATATATAAACTTTTAAAGTAAGAAAAGTTATAAACCTTTTACTTGTGTGGTTTATGAGGTATTTATACTCCCTAAACTTTATCGTTTTGATAAAGGCAAGAGGGCTTAAAGGGTCATCTCTGCTTGGTGACTTTAATGAGGGATAAACATCTTTTACATACTATGAATGAGAGATAAATATATATTACAGATCATTAATGAGATGAGAAATGTAGTAGGCCATTTGAAAGATATTTTATACATTTATAGATATAAAGAGATGATTATCTCTGATACGAGTAGGTCATGCCATTAATATAAAATAGAGTTTCTTAGGCTTGAATTTCTTAGACTAATTCAACCTGGTATATAGCCAAACTCAGATGAAAAGGATTTGAATACTCATAAAAAATCGTAACACCTTGGGTTTAGTGGATGTCTAAACTCAAGTGTATTGGGTCTGGGAAGATGTTAGATCGACGTTGTATTGGTTTCAACTGACACCCCAAGTGTATTGGGTCTGACAACTTACTGGACCCATGTTAATTACCTTAAGTGCAGCTGACAACTCGATCTAAGTGTATTGGGTTTGATAGCTTCTCATGTCCACGTTACATATGGTTCAGTTGACGACTAAACAAAAGCATAATATGAGGCTAACAGCTTGTCAGACCTACGTTACATTTAATTCTTATGACGGCTGAACCTAAGGATATTAGCTCTGACAACTTGTCGGACCCATATTATCTTGGTTTTAGTGACAGATGAACCCAAATGTATTGAATCTAGCAAGTTGTCATATTCACATTGTCTTAGGCTCTTTTAATGCAAAAAAATATTGACTCAACAATTGCCTACCAAGTCTTTAAGTGTATGAGACGTAAAGACTTAAAAGTATCTTGGAAGACAACTAATCAGGTGGCGTCTTGTCTTCCCTAAAAAGAGATGTTTGAACCGAGTATTGATATGAGAAATAAAAAATTAAGGGATCAAAATAAAAAAAATCCCTAAAAAAAAAGAAGAGAGAAATCACTTTATAATCCATAATGATTATTTTTAGAGGCACAAACATTGAGCACTCTTGATTTTTTTTTTTAATATGACAGACCCAATTACATCCTTAATAAAATAAATTTTTGTTGTCACTCTTATATATGTATCATCATCCCAAGTGATGCACAAGTCATTACAACTCTAGTCTGAAAAAAAAATCACCATTAAATTAACAACTCAACATTCTCAAATATACATAGAGAGAGAGCTGAAACTTTCATTCCCATTGAAATGCTCGAATAAACCCAATAAGATAAAATAAAATAAAATAAAAATCGTCCCAAGTAAAAATCAAGATTGAAAATCAGATTGGCATGATTATGCACCCCATCGATCAGAAATCCTGCCGGAAAAGTCAGTTGATAATAGAAATAGTCCCTAAACTGACCAATTCTACCACAACTCAAGTGACCGGCCAATATAAGGTTCTGCAAGGTAAGAGTACAAAATAATCTTGGCTCTAATAATTTAGAGTGCCAAGTAAAAGAAACCTCCATTAAAAGCTTTGTTTAGAAGGCTCGTTCCTTGACAATGTCCAAGCTCATTTCGCTAGGATCTGTCGCCTGTAACTCAACTTGAACCCCATCAAGCTCTCTCCTGAATCTATCCCTTGAACTAGCATACAACATCTTACTTCTTATCTTCGATGTGTCAGGAGACCTGAAACCAAATATGAACGACATTAATTTTAGATAGTGACACATATAAACTCACATTAAGAAAAATTAATAAAACTTGCACTAAAAAAGATAATTCAATTGCAATGTTTCCTTGATGTTACCATGCAACGAAGAAAATTTTGCTCTTTTGAACGTTCTCATCGGTAGTGAAATCGAAATCGTAGACAGCATATCGGCACTCGTTGGCTGGCAAACTGGCAGTGAAATCATCGTAGCTTTGTTGAGGTTCTCCCAATGTCTCCACCACCACCTGTTGGATCTTTTCTTCAATCTTGAAAACGATAAATCGGTGGCTCCTTTTTGCTTTAAGTTCCATGAACCTCAGCTTACACTCGTCATCAACAGCCATTCCAGATGCTGAATTCGCCTGTGCCATATATTAAAAATAATAATAAAAAAAAGAAGAAACTATAGCTCACTTTAATCGTCATTAAGCGGAAAGGAAATATTTGTAATCTTTAATTTAAGATTTGACACTCAGTACAGATGATGTGAATTTTGGGTTTGACTAAATCCAATGCAACTGGTTGTGACTCGGATGAGATCAACACTGTTTTGCCCTGGCATTTGTTCAAAAGTCAATTTTCTTGCTATATTTTTTGTTTTTTGTCAATTGAAAATAAAAAGGATTAAATTCAGCCAATTGATAATTGTCTCCGATTTCCGTCAATTCAATGCATCACATGAGAGGGGAGGGAGAGGGGATTAATGAAGATTTGCTTCAAGTAAAAGGGGAAGGAAAATTGGCTGTGCAAGTGATGCATAAAACTGATAGAGATTGAAATATGTCATTGATGGCCATAATTTAAGTGTTGTTTAGGATTGTGGTTGGATCGTGCTTTTAAAAAAATTATTTTTTTTAAGTTTTAAATTAATATTTATTGTGTGTTTTCGAATCGTTTTGATGTGCTGATTTCAAAAATAAATTTTAAAAAATAAAAAAAATATTAATTTAATGTATTTGCAAGCAAAAAATACTTTAAAAAATAACATCTACCACACTCTCAAACAAACACATACCCATCCTTTGATAATTGTGAGAGAATCGAGAAGAAAATGGAACAGTGTGGGAGATTTAAAACATAACATGTGAATTAGGGAAATCTATAATTAAATTGTGACAATGATAACATGTGAATCAAATTCCATTTGGATAGGAGGAGTGATTCAATAGAATGGGGGAAAAAACAGGGGAAATTTCTCAGGTCAAAAATCAATAAGTGGATAAAGAATATATTTAGATTGGATAGCTTTAAAAGATTGAATATAATGTGAGACAATGGGAGCTCATTTTACAATGATTAACATTTTAAGTCAAGCCCATAAGAGCTTGTCCCGTCACTGTAAAATTGACAAAGAAATGGAATTTAGGTGAGAAAAAACAATCATGTATCCAGAATGGCAAGAGAGGATGGCTGTCGCCTTAAAGGAACTCGAATTTGAAATCATAATCACGCATGATAGTTTTCAATAGCAATATTTTCGTGCAATGGAGAGGTAGAAAGGAAGCAAGAACATACCATTTTGCCACCGAAGAAGGTCGGGCCTTGTGAATTGTTGAGAAGGGACGAAGGGAGAGGGATCACAGAGGATCGATGAGAGTTAAAAAAGAGAATGGAGATCCTTGTTTGTTGGGGTCATGAGAGGTGGAATTTCAAGGGT
This sequence comes from Populus trichocarpa, assembly GCF_000002775.5. Classification (NCBI taxonomy): domain Eukaryota; kingdom Viridiplantae; phylum Streptophyta; class Magnoliopsida; order Malpighiales; family Salicaceae; genus Populus; species Populus trichocarpa. The sequence goes on along the minus strand of NC_037285.2, from coordinate 8,526,649 downwards.
GGGGTGAAATTGTGGGAAATGAGAGAGAGTTTGGGAGAGAAAATGATGGGTTTTATTGTTGGGATTTTTTTGTGGCTCCTGGCTTAATGTCTACCTCTAAACTTGTAAGCTAAAACTATCTATTTTTGGTTAAATGTGTTCTTTTGGATCATGCAACGTTGACAAGTCCAAAAATACAGGGTAACATTGAACACGACATGACATGATAGAGACTAGGTTATTCGGTCGTGTTGGGCTGTAGGCTGGATTGATTTTATAATGCTTTATTTTTAATATATTTAATTTTAAAAAATTCAATTAAAAAAAACAAAAAAAAAATCGTGTTAACCTGCTAAACCCGCAACTCAGGTCATGAGGTCGACACAACCCTATAGAAAACAAATTGAAAAAAAATATGAAGCCTAATTAAAACATATTCAATTAAAAAGGACCTCAAAAGATGAACATGGTCAATTTAAGCCAACGACTCAGGTCATGAGATTGAGATAACTCATAGAAAGCAAATCGAAAAAAATTATAAAGCTTGATTTCTAATCAACCCAATATTGAAGGATTAAATATAAAAAAATCAATTAGAAAAAGCGGCCCAAAAGAATTGAAAAATGTTAACCAATATTTTTCCAAAACAACATAATATTAAAGGATAAAATTAAAAAAAATAACTGAATAAAAAAAATACAAAAAACTATTACATTGAATAATATTTTATGAGTGTAGCTACATTAATTTAGCAACACCATTTAATGTTTAATGTTTTGTTAATGTTAACCTGTATTTGTTTTCCCTGACATTTTCCATCAAATATGATGGAGATGCATGAAAGGTTTAGAAGCTAGGACCAGTTGATTATTTGTCAATTTGGTAATAATACCATTAAAATGGATTCTTAAGTGGATGATTCCAACAATCTATTCGTTTTATAGTTTTACTTGGAACAATTGAGGAAACTTGGACAATAATTGAGTAAAAAGGCAACACATAACATGATCTAAGGATGTTCAATCATGAAGATTACAAAAAATAAAAAGAAAACTAAACGTGACCCAAGAACTTTCAATCATCATGAGCATAAATATAGCTCAGCTTGCCTTGTGGTTGAAGCCTACCGATTGAAATATTGTCAGAAAAACAAAAAAGAACCGACCCTAAGCCCATATTGATCACTCGTAGGGCATCATTGACCCATCAATCAATCATCTCCACCACTTAAGATCCTCCCCACCACATTCCATGACAATCGACAAGGCCCAGCACCACATCACTTGACCTCTCAACTTTGATGACGATGATGAAGAAAAAAGGGTGGCTGGTCAGCTTTGTTTACGAGCGAGCCTCTTTCTTTCTTTAGCTGCGATGGATGATAATTGATTGATGAGTCTGTTCTCACATGATGAGCTCTTTGCACCTCCTCCTCCTCGTTCATATCTGTCATATTTCTTCTTCTTCTTTTCTGTTTTCTTAATTCTTACTGCTTTTTCCTTGCTTACGTTACAATTTCCAATCCTGCGACGTCTACCTTTTGTCAGATCATCACTGATGATGAAGTAGCCCCCAAGTTTCCTCTTCCGTCGATCTTAGCCGTCTGATGCAATCATTAATACTGTGACCTTTTAATTTAAAAATAAAAACAAAATCCGAAAAATTACTCAGCCCCCTTAACCAATCACCTCATTCCACATGTCAAACTACGAACCCACCCACTACTCTTCGTGGTTTCATCACTCCCTCCTCCCATGTTTGCGCTTCATCACGAGTACGTGTAGGTTATTTTTTAAAAATATTTTTTATTTAAAAATAAATTAAAATATTTTTTTATTTTTAAAATCAACTTATAAAAAATAATAAAAAATATAATTTTTTTTTAAATAACTAAAAAGACAAACTACTCCCAACCAGCCTCTCGAAACCCAGCCTAAATTAATGATATCCACATAACAGACTTTTACAGTCCACGTGTCAACTGCCGTAACAAAAATTCCTGCTCCTCCACCAGAGAAACAAAACCCAATTTCAAAAATCAAGTTCCCACCAAAACCAAACGTCAATCACTTCCCCCGCCGTCAACTAACAGAAACCGTTAAATCCTCCTTTTTATAAACAACCAAGAAAGTGAGAAACCCATAAAACACACGCTCCCACTCCCTAGAAAACAAAGAAAAAACAACTAAACTTCCCCTCACTTTCCCGAGAAAATGAGGGAAATCCTTCACATCCAAGGAGGTCAATGTGGAAACCAAATAGGAGCAAAGTTTTGGGAAGTGGTATGTGCAGAACACGGGATTGACTCAACGGGTCGGTACCAAGGTGACTCAGCTCTTCAAATAGAGCGAGTTAATGTTTACTATAACGAAGCCAGTTGTGGAAGGTTTGTGCCTCGCGCTGTTTTAATGGATCTTGAACCGGGCACTATGGATAGTGTTAGATCTGGTCCGTATGGGCAGATATTTAGACCGGATAATTTTGTGTTTGGGCAATCTGGTGCCGGTAATAACTGGGCTAAAGGGCATTATACTGAGGGAGCCGAGTTGATTGATTCTGTTCTTGATGTTGTGAGAAAGGAGGCTGAGAACTGTGACTGCTTGCAAGGTAAGGTTGTTTTGGTCTTTGGTTTGTGCCTTTACTCTTGTTGTTTGTTTCTCAAGAAAATGAGGGGAAAAAATTCATGTGTTAGAGTTACATGTGCTAATAATTTATAAGCAGTTAAAAATCAGTATGGTGAAAATTGCAGGGTTTCAGGTATGCCACTCATTGGGAGGTGGTACAGGGTCCGGGATGGGAACACTATTGATCTCGAAAATAAGAGAGGAATACCCAGATCGAATGATGCTCACATTCTCAGTGTTCCCATCCCCAAAGGTCTCGGACACTGTGGTCGAGCCTTACAATGCAACTCTCTCTGTTCACCAGCTTGTTGAAAATGCAGATGAGTGTATGGTTCTTGATAATGAAGCCCTTTACGATATCTGCTTCCGTACTCTCAAGCTCACAACTCCCAGCTGTAAGCACCCCTTTCAACGATAACCTTTCATTGCTCCCTCCCTCTCAATATCCAATTGAAATGGTTTGTTTGTTTAATTTAATATAGTTTTGCTTTTATTTTGTTTTTCGTTCATTTTTTTCCTGGAAACTGAATTAGGAAATACGCAATCATGATTCGTGATGTGAGATGGTATTTGGTGAGTTTGGTTTGGACCTTTATTTTAAACGGGGAATTTGCTGTGTCAAGAATTGGAAACAATACTCTAGTCTACCTATAGGGATGAGAACGTGAATAAACTGTGTGCTCATGGTATGGTTGGTGCACAAATATATCCTCAATTACTCGGTGATCTTCCCGGGGCTCTTTAAGCGACATGGTTTTCCCATTCTTTTCTGTCTTAAGGGCAGTGCGGCCAACCACGCGGCTGGCTGCACTATCAAGGCACTTAGGGTATGCTTATTAACGTGGTGCATCGACGCTGTACTTGGACTCACAAATACAGTTGTGAGTGCCTCATTTGCTATGGCTGTTTAAGATATAAGATTAGGTGCCCGTTTGGTAACCCTGGCTTTTGGGCTTTCTTTCTTAGCTTTAAGGTGTTTGGTAAAATTCTAAGAGCTGTTTTGAAAGCTATCTAAATTCCACAAGTCAAAAGCGCTATGAAATGAAGGTTTTGACAACTAAAAACCATTGTTTTTCCAAACGGAACCTGGGTTTCATAGGTCCTACCATTTTTAGTAATGCTTCATTGCTTGGATAATAGCTTTAACCACATTAATACTTGTTTTGATACGCTCATTGTTTATCACATGGTTGTCCACGGCTTGCTACAAGTATCAACCATCTTTTGTTGCTGTGTAACTTATATTTATAAGCCTGCGTTTTGAGAAGAAATATGTTTTTTTTTAACCGCAGAATAAATAAATTTGGGACTTGTCGAGAATTTTCTTTCCCTGTTACATTATATAGTTTTTCACCGTGATGTGATGATCAATGTGATAGATGCCTTTACTCTTTATGGTAACTAACTGGAAAATTTTGTTTATCAGTTGGGGATCTGAACCACCTGATTTCTGCCACCATGAGTGGTGTTACATGCTGCCTTCGTTTCCCCGGTCAGCTCAACTCAGACCTTCGCAAACTTGCTGTGAACCTCATCCCATTCCCCCGGCTTCATTTTTTCATGGTTGGCTTTGCGCCTCTCACATCCCGTGGCTCTCAGCAATACCGTGCCCTGACTGTACCTGAACTCACCCAACAAATGTGGGATGCCAAGAACATGATGTGTGCTGCTGATCCTCGCCATGGCAGATATCTCACAGCATCTGCAATGTTTCGTGGCAAAATGAGCACAAAGGAAGTTGACGAGCAGATGATCAATGTCCAAAACAAGAACTCGTCCTACTTTGTTGAATGGATCCCCAACAATGTCAAGTCCACGGTCTGTGACATCCCTCCTACAGGCTTGACAATGGCTTCCACATTCATTGGCAACTCCACATCAATCCAAGAAATGTTTAGAAGAGTTAGTGAGCAGTTCACTGCCATGTTCCGCAGGAAGGCCTTCTTGCATTGGTACACTGGAGAGGGAATGGATGAGATGGAATTTACAGAGGCTGAGAGCAACATGAATGATTTGGTCTCAGAGTACCAGCAATACCAGGATGCAACTGCTGATGAAGAAGGCGAGTTTGAAGATGAGGAGGAAGCATACGGGGATGAGGCCTAAAGACATGAATCTGAATCTCTCCTTCGTTTGCTTATAGGATGTATGGATTGACTGATTTACTTTTGTTCTACTTTTTTTCTGTTACATGCTTTGGAGTCTTTCCAATATGTGGAGTTATTTTTCAGGCAATGTTGCGTTGCTTGTTTCTTGGTGGGTGTGCATCTTTCAAATTGGTTTTGGTGTCTCCACAGTTTACAAAAAGGCGTTGGGCCTGACTGCTGTTGTCTCAATAATAGTTAACTTCAAGCAGTACTTCTGTTTTGAAAATGCTATTTGTTTTTCGTATTTTTGCCAGCATCGTACGTTGACATTCTAGCTTATCAAAGACTGCCATGTATGGGCAAGTGTTATATGCAACTCTTAAATAATAAAATAGGCTGGTATAATTTATAAAAAAGAGAGAAAAAAGAAAAAAGAAATAAAAAGAGATTTCAGAGAGGCATTGAAATTTCTTAGGCTGGTATAATTTAAAAGAAAAAAAAAATTCAGAGAAAACTTCAATGATGATATTATTGATATTGTTGAGAAGATTTTGGTAAAATAAATTCAATGATATTAATAAAAATCATCAACGATGAATGAAGTAAAACATACGTTCTGTTTAAAGATGTTAGTGATCATTTGCTTTTGAGCGATTGTGTAGCCTATGATAGTCACTGTTGATAAATTTTTTTTATGTCGTTGGATTTGTCTTGCTATGATATTTTCAACAATACTAGTAGTGTTGTCATCAGAGCTTTAATGTATCTTATGCACACACACACACACACCTTTTTCTCTCTCTTCACAAATTATGAGGAGAGATGATTGAGAAAAAAATAGATCATAGAGGCACATCGAAGCTCTAATGACGACACCATCAGTACTGTTGAAAAGATTTCAAAAAAACAAATCAAACGACATCAAGAAATATCACCAACAACAATCAAACTGGTCCATATGAGCTGTCCAAAAATAAGTGAGCTCTGACATCTTTGAACAGCTCGTGTGGTCCAATTCGTTCATCGTTGGTATTGGTGGTGTCATCATTAGAGTTTCGGTGTCTCTGAGGTGTTTTTCTTTCCTTATTTTATTTTTATCTCCTCTCTTTTCTCTCTTTGTTGTATAACTGTGTCAGACTATTTATCATTTAAGAGAATCACAGATGTCAAATACAACTTTCTAAACTATGTTATTTACCTAAATATTTCTTGTATTGTGTTATCTTACTATTTTTTTTATACTATGCTAAAGTCCAAAAACACTTGGTAATGCCTGTTGTTGTGTAATGATTGATTGAGATATAGTTTTAGCTAAGTACCTAGCAATTTTATCACCCAATCAAATTCATTTTAGATTATGTTTTGTATGTAAGAGATTTTTTCCTAACACACAGTTTTATGTTAACATGCATAAATCTTAATCCATGATTGAGAAGGCATTACAATAATACCTAGAAGTTATTGTTAAAGATTTGTTATATTTTACTAGTTGATTTAGGATTTTTTTTTCTACTTGATTTGAAACTATTTTATTATTTTTCCAGTTTTGTTTAAAACTTTTTAATAATATATAAGTAGCCTAGAAGAGATGTAATAGAGAGTTTTTTTTATTAGAATAGTTATGAATTATTCAGTGATAAAATTTGACATTAAAGTTTGTGATATGACACTATTCAATAAGATTTTGTGTTGCTTATTCTTCTATCTTTCTTGTGTTAGTTGATATCAGAGCTCAACAATCTCAAGTTATTGCTTGTTGTGTGCTGTTAACAAACATGATAGGAAGAAGTTATGAAGTAGGGCATGGTGAGGGAGGGGATGTGGAGGTTCCCTTGTAGGAGAGAAACGTCTAGGAACTCATAATAAAAAACATGTAGATGTAAATTATAAAATTGGCTTATCGGTTGAATTAGAGAGACCTACAGGAACATAGTTAGGAGAGTGACCATGGTTTCTTAGGCAATACCTTATAGGAGAGAAAAAGTGATTGGTTGCCAGGACCCTAAATGGATTATAACGGTTCATCCAAGTTGTGTTGTGTTTGCAATCTTTGTGGACAATTTCAAAAGCTTATTAGAGATTTTTGATCGTGGAGAAACAACAAGTTTTCAAGATAATTAACAAAGATGGCTTTCATTTTAACTAGAATAATAAGGAGGTGCGCCCCAATGAATAAAAATCATCCATTAAACTTGAATAAATAGATAACAAACCATAAGTCAAGGTTATGGCTTCAAATTTCAATGTAAAGATTGAGAAGGCTTTATGCTAGTGCCTAAAAGTTATTGTTAAAGATTTGTTATATTTATTAGAATTATTTTTTTGTTTGGTTTAAAAAAAATTATTATTTTTCAATTTTGTTCAGAACTTTTGACGAATAGAAGAGCTCAAATAAGGAGTTTTTTAGCAGAAAATTTGTGTAATGAAATTTTGAATTAGAGTTTATGGTGTGATCTTATTAGGCAAAATCTTATGTTGTTTTGTTATTCTATTTTATTCTTCAATCTTTCTTGTATTGTTTTTCGTTTGCTTCAGTTTTGGGACATAGTTGTTGTTGTGGTTACTTTTGGTGGTCATAGGTCGCTGGTTCAAGTAGTCATGCTTCTAATCCTGCGCGAGCTACTGATAAAAGAGTTATACTCTTTTATCCCTCTAGCAGTCAAAAGATTTGATTTTTTTTAAAAAGAAGCATCATGATGATGGCCATGAATCCATTTATTCTATGACTTATTTTCACCCCTCCTGAGTCCCTGTCCCATCCACTAGATGAAGGGAATCTGAAAACCATTGTTCATACGCTTCAGCTCCAAGAACAGAACTGATGTTCATTTTCCCCTTCTCATAGTTTACCCCACTGACCTAATGATATACCAACCAACCCCCATCTCTTTGTTGACAATTTGTAAATATGCTTCTGATAGAAATTGCCTGTGCGCTGTATCATCAGCTATGCAAGATGCAACAGGGGGCTACAGAAAGATGCCATGTAAAACGCATAAATGCTATTCTCCAAAAAAAAAAAACAACACTATGATTTTTTTGTTCTTGCCAGAATACATATGTAAGCCCAAAGCAGAAATGCTTTTTAATCATCAAGAGAGAAATCTTCATTTTCAAGGGAAAGAAAGAGTTACAGGCCGCAAATTGAATCCCAAAGAACACCAAGATCCAGATTACCTCCTGAAAGCACGATTCCCACGTGGTTGCTATCCTTCCAGGCAGGGTTATTCAGAAAACTATCAGATAAAACAGCTGCAAGGCCTATAGCTCCACTAGGTTCTACTACGACTTTCAGAACCTCATAACAGAGTTTCGTGGCTTCTATTATCTCCTGATCTTCCACTGTTATAACAGCATCAACCAAATCTCGAACCACTGGCCTGCCCCACCATAAGGTGTGGAGTGAGATAGCAGGGCAAGGAAATTAGATGAACTTGAGACGTGCTAGCAATGGCAAATGGGAGCATGCCCACTGCATGTTCTGTTAAAAATAAATGCAAGAAAAGAAAAGACAGAGAAGCATACTTCATAATATCCAGGTAGGGAAGAATGGATTATTGAAAAACTAAGTACGTGTCCTCAATGCATGCACAAGAAGCACAAGGTTTGCTTTACCAGGTAAGACTTCCAAGAGAAGCTCGAAGACCATCTGCAATGGTGTTGGTTTCAGGCAACTTTACAATCTCTCCAGCTGCTTTGGATAGAGCTGCATCATTAGCTCCACAAGGCTCAGCAGCCAAAATTCGAATGGAAGGGTTGATGGACTTAGCAGCCAATGCCACCCCGGATATCAAACCACCTCCTACAGTTTATTTAATGATGATTCAGGTTTGGAAAAGAAATAAACAAATAAAACGACGCAGGACCAAAATGAAGAATTGACACTATAAGGAAATTAAACGAACCGCTAATAGGAACTATTATAGTGTCAATTTCTGGGGCTTGCTCCAGAAGCTCCAATGCTATGGTACCCTGCCCACTGCAAAGACAAACACTCATATTCTGTTTGCACTAGCCCAGGTTCATTTTCTTTATATCCATATAAAACCACTGCAAAATACTCTATACGGCATTTTGAACAAGAAAGAGAAATATAGGTGCATTGGGTCATTTCTATACCTATAAAATGTAGTGATATAGGTGGGATGAATTTCTCATAGAGAATGGTGAAGCATTTTCTCATTCTGATACTGGACTTGGAGGTGAAGCAACAGAATCGGTAACCAATATACCATGCAAAGAATTCTAAATTGTTCAGCTGATTCCAGTTTTATTATTCTTGGCAATGACACAAACTTTGCCTCGAGAGGCCACTAGTTACATCTCACATATCTTCAATCATAAACTTTCAATGACATTCTAAGCTCTATAGAAATTTTTTTCTGAACATGTAAAGAATTTTTTCCTTCATTTAACACAGAGGTCATCCCTATCAGAAATTCAGTGTAGAAGAGAACAAAAGAAAGAAGTCAACTGAGAGTTAGGTACTAGTGACCAGCCTAGAAGATCTAATTGCAGTAAATTAAGGAAAATTAGATAACAGACAAATAAAGGAATCATGAGTTTAATGCAAATATATGAGATGGTGTACGGAATATTGGCAGGTTCAAATTCAACACAGGTGCAGAAGCAACAAAATAAGAGTGGGCCTACTACCTTATTATGCGCACATCATTATAAGGATGGATGAGAACTGCACCAGTTTCTTGCATGATCTTTGTTGTGGTAGTCTCCCTTGACTGTAATGTAGGCTGAGAATATGTAATTTGACCGCTGTAACGTATCACATTCTGAATTTTGCAATTTGGAGCATTGTTGGGTATAACTACATATGCTGGGATATCCCGCAAGTCTGCAGCCAAAGCCAATGCTGCAGCGTGGTTGCCACTATTTTTGGAGGAGCAAATTTCAGACAAACGAGAAACGAGGAAGAACTGTAAAGCACAGAGAACACGGAGCAAACCTGCTGTGAGTTACAACCCCTTTATCTGCCTGATCTTTATTAAGTGAAAATATGGCATTGCACGCACCTCTGAACTTGAATGCCCCACTGATAACGAATAGAAAACACAAAATTGGGTCTTTAAGGCACCACATAATTAAACAAAGAAAAAAAAAAGTTAAAACCCAATATCAAATCAAATATACTAATGTCTAAAACTTTCGGTATTCGCTACTTATTAATCTCTCACCCTTTCTGAAAACATTCACATTTGAAAAACAGCTTCCTTCTACACATGTCATTCAGACTTCCTGAGGTAAAGACTGGAGTTTTGTGTATGTATGGGTCGATGCGCACTTGTGCCTCCCTTATGGAGGAGATATCAACACCATACTTCTCTTTGGTTATTTCACTATTTGGTTCCATCCCTACATTGTCAATCCAAGCTCTAATTATATGGCAATACATAAAACAGCATCCTTACAAGTACCAAACCAAATAGTAAAATTTTCAGGATTTTCTAAAGACCAAAAACAGAAATAATACTCTCTGGATAGTATTAAACCAGGTCAAATTAGAACAAAAACATGATCAAGACCCAAGCTTTTCTAAGAAATGAATAAAACCCATTATTATAATGAGATTTAACAAGTAGAATACATCATAACAAATTGTGGGTCGCATGGGTTTCATAGATTATGCACAAAAGAATTCAGTTTTATGAAAGCCAACATGAATTTTAGTTTGCAATATTAACAGCTAAAAATAACATAACCTATCCAAAATTATCATGACGATAGGACTAACCCCCTGCTAAGTTGTTTTCCTGATAAATGAGATTTATTCCTTCATAATATATATATATATATATATATATATATATATAGAGAGAGAGAGAGAGAGAGAGAGAGCCAGTGACTTACAGTTTCCTGTTTTGATTCTTGGGGTTTGAAACTTGTTAGTTTTTGTGTGTGTTTTGTGTATAGTTCCCTCTGAGGAGAGAGAATCTTCGACCAGGAGAGCGAAGTGGTAGAAGAAGATAGAAATGCCCGTATTGAACTTATTCTTGGATTGTTCAAGAAAAAATATATATATATCCTTGGGCAAAATGTATGTCTTTTTCTTTATATATTCTTTTGGTTTCAACTAGTTAATTCTATTTATTTATTTATTTATTTTTAAAGTATTTTTTAATGGTTTTCTTATCGATATCATAGGGTAGTTTTAATCCTATTTAACAAAATATATGATGTTTTATGAGGTAAAGCTGCATTGCTTTTACGCTAGTGATCTATTGCTCCTTGGGCGTGGGCGGAGTCCACCCACGATCATATGATAAACTTCTTGTTAGTTTTTCTTTTTTAGAATTAAACTTAACACTTCTAGTCATCAAGCAGATATGTAATTTGATTAAAAAAACAAAATCAATTATTAATTATTAATAAAAACTAACCTCTTTTTCACGTATCATCGCTTGGTTTTTTTAATTTAATTTTTATTTTTCAATTATTTTTTAAAATATTAAATTTATTAGAGATTTAGCTTTATAATCAATTTCAATTTGTTTTTTATAAGGTTATTATGGTCCTATAATTAAAGTCGCAGGGTTAATAAGTTAACCTGAATTGATTAGAGTTTTAAGAGTCTTTTTTTTTCAATTTAATCATTCAATATTAAATTAATTAAAAATTGAGTTTTATAATTTTTTTTAATTTTTTTTTAATTTCATCATTCAATATTGAATTGATTAAAAATTGAATTTCATAATTAGTTTTGATATTTTTTTTTTATGAAGTCACTTGACAGGTTGACTCGAATCATATTTTTTTTAATTGAGTTTTTTTTATTATATTCATCATTTAATATTAATTTTTTCTAGCAATTATATAACCATGGAACCACAAATAAAAACTTAGCAAAAATTCCCAATTCCAATCTATGTTTTCTTTGTGTAATGAATGTTATAGGTTTCTTTAAAATTTTCGAAATTTCAGAACTGGTGATTATACTAACTGGCAAACATGTGAGGTTCCACTCTGCTTGGTTGCCAGAATACATGTCAAAGTTTTGTTGACGCTTCCCAGTTCTAGTCAACACATACAGGAGGGGAGAGAGGTTCTTAACGTGCGCAAACCACAACAACTAGATGAAGAACATTTGGTGCCCCACTACATTAATATTTACTTTCAAGGGACACAGCAGAGGCTGTTCTTCAAGTTTTAAATGTATTACAGTAATGAACAACGTTGTTTAGTTCAGAGTACTGTCTGTAGTTTCCGAGGTAGTGTGTATACTGCTACCTTAAAGAGTTCAGGGTTAGCGACTGAGGGTCTGTCATCTTATCTTGATTGGGATGGTTTTTTTAAGAAAGTCAAATATTTATTCTAGTATTTGTAGCATGAAATATATAAAATAGATTACAGAGTAGTAGGGAGGTATGATTACGTAACTTAATATTCAAAACCCACAACCAGACTCCAAATAATTTCAAAGATTTAGAAACTTTAAATTGAAAGATTTTCTGTCTATTTTATTTTGATCAAAAGATAAATCTTTCTTTGGATTTTTAGAAGTAATGATATATGAGTTCTTACTCAAGAAATCCTTGCACTTAGTTAATTTAAGGATTTTATTAAATCATCATCATTCTAGTATGAATTTAAGAATTTCAATCAATTTATTGAATCTTAATAAGAAAATTCCTACCAATCAATAATACAGAAAATATCAATAAAATTATATTTCATATAAATAAAAATACCAAATCAAGAGGAGAAAATAGATAAATAAATGATTTAAAAGGCTGTAACAATAAACATCAAGAGATAAATAGATGGACTTATATAACCATAAAGAACAGTTTACTGGTTTTTTTTTTTTTTATCATCATATCTTTTTAGAGGATTTTTGAATCATTGAAATAAGAAGTTTTTATTGCACATATTCATTTCGATTAGTATTTAGGTGTTTGTTCGAGCTGTACAGGATAAAATTCACAACAGATAGAACTGGAGCCATCACTATAATCCTTTCTGGGAAGGTAGGAGTAATCATTCTCTATTATGGACAATCTACTTCTTTCCTAGCATATTATAAGATAAAGAAAGATCGGCTCCAGCTTGCTAAAAAAGAGAACTGTGGATTGTAAGATGAAGCTACTTGGTTGGCGTGGTAATGATGATCTCAAAAGCTGTCAGGCAAGAAGACAACAAGGGATACTTTTTAGATCGTCCTAGAGTGTTTTCTCACACTCTTGAAATAACAAAACTAAAAAAAAAGGTGCACAATGAATTGCACTGTTCCTTTTCCTCCAATTCGGATAGTAGCTCTGAAAGTTTTTTAAAACACAAGGCTTCATATGTGCATCCTAGATACAGAAAGCAAGAATGATGGCGTATCTCATGAACACAGGACACTGGCCAAAGCAGTACAGGAAGCATTTAAATCTGAATTTGGGGGTGTCATTAGTAACATGTTGACATTAGCTTGCCAACATGACATTGGCATATAATAAACTGCAAAAGTTTTGCTAAATATTTGTATACATTACATAAGAAAGTAATTTCCGTGGGTGCTATATTTAATAGCAAACCATTGTGTGACAATACAAATGGTAGTAGAACTAATCGTGTCATGTCTGCTGTAATCAACCAATATGAACATATGAGTAATTAAAACGTTGAAAGAATGAAGAATAGCTGATTAATTAAGCTCCAAACTTGGGTACTTTAGCGGTGGAGATTTGAGCAAGAAAATGCTCCGCTACAAGCCTACGCTGAATCTTTCCGGTGGCGGTTTTCGGGAGTGAATCAGTGATGAATACCTTCTTGGGAACCTTGAAAGTTGCAAGATTTTTCTTGCAGAAGCTGAGCACCTCATCTTCATCAATGTTCGATCCTTTCCTTGGAATTATGGCACAATTTATCTGCAAGTGAAGAAAACAAAATGTCAAGTTGAGCCAAGAATTAGGAATTCACAAAAACGTAAGATGTGGTCCCACTGCAATGAGGTTGACTTCAGCATAAAGATTTCTTACCTCTTCCCCATATTTTTCATCCGGAACTCCGAAGGCGACAGCCTGAGCAATGTTAGGATGAGACAAAAGTACTGCATCCACTTCAATTGGTGATATCTTCTCCCCTGAAAACACAAGAACAAATCACAATATCAGCAAAATTGATCGATGAATTCCAGCAAATAGCTGGTCAATTAGTTTTAAACTTGACGTCTTCCTTCAAGTTCACACATTTTGACTTTCAATAACGCTCAGGTTTCCATGAAAAGCAAGCAATCTAATTCTAGAACAGTAAGTCCATCTAGAATCTGCATATTGGAATATGAACTTTCCAAATCAAAAGCATTTTTTTATATTATTGTTATTTTGACTAGACACATAATTTGATGATGAATGCACATTTTGTTCGAAGAGAACTACTAATGTTGATCACAGCTGAAACATCTTGACCGTGCTTTGTGATGCCCTACCATGCACACGATAACAATACTAAAATATATTTCTCTTGTTCAAAATTTGATTCTGTGGACCGATTTTTATTTTATTTTATTTTATTGACTAGAGCACTAATAGAGCAAAACTAAAATGTGCATACATACCTCCACGGTTAATAAGCTCCTTGATCCGACCGACAAGGTGCAAAAATCCATCCTCATCAAGAAAACCGACATCCCCTGTATGGAACCACCCGAATTGAAAAGCAGCCTTATTGCCTTCAGGATTATTCTCATAACCCTTGGTCACATTAGGCCCTCTAATACACACCTCGCCACTAACTCCAACCGGTTGAACCACCCCATTCTCATTTAAAATGGCCATTTCCTGCCCAATGGGTCGTCCGACCGACCCGGGTTTATGGGGGCCATCTTCGGGTAACGGGTTGGAAGCCATTAAATGAGCTGCCTCAGTCATTGCATAAGCCTCCAAAACCGGTGCGCCAAAGGCCTCCTCTAGCCGTTCCATGATAACCGGCGCCAAAGAAGCGCTACAGCTCCTGATAAACCTTAGCTTGGGGTAAGCCGGCTCTGGCTTGCTGACATGGCGGTCGAGAATAATTTGATGAATTGTCGGGACTGCAGTGTACCACGTGGCATTATATGAAACCATGTCTTTCCAAAATGTTGAAGCAGAAAATCTCCCGGCGGCTGGAAGAGCTACGGCGGCTCCAGCCACTAGTGAGCTCAATAACCCAGCTAATAATCCATGCACGTGAAATAGCGGCAACACGAGGACAGTGGAGTCAGACTCGGTGAGTTTGTAAACCGATTTTATGTTCAAAACCGAAGAGGCCAAATTCAGCTGAGTCAAAGGAACGCCTTTGGGCCGGCTCGTGGTGCCAGAAGTGTGTAAGAACAAAGCCACGTCAGATGAGTCGTTGACGACATCGTCAACAGCGTCAGGTACTGATTCTGACTCGGTTGAGAGAGTTACTCTTTTGGATTGGATGTCAAGCGTGGATGTCACGTGAGGGATTTTGAGCTTAGAAGCCGCGGTTAGTGCCGGTAGGATTGGCTCTTGTGGCATGATTAGGAGTTTTGATCCTGAGTCGGAGAGGTAAAACTCGAACTCCTCGGCTGTGTAAGCCTGGTTTAACGGCGCAGCTGTGGCTCGGCAACGAATTACAGCCAGAAACATGACCACAAACTGCATAGAGTAAATAATGAGTGAAAATTATAAAAAAAAAGGTTTTGTACAGTTTTTGGATCTACAAAAGGAAAGCATAATCGACAGTACCTCGATGGTGTTGGGGAAGGTGAGAGCGACGACATCACCGGGATTGATGCCGGCGGAGATAAGTAGAGAGGCGGCATGATCGACAATCTGTTGCAATTGCGCGTGTGTTAAATCGAGTCTGCCAGAGAGTGATATAGCGCGACGATTTGGGAAATCCTTGGCTGATTTGTTTAACAAAGCAGTCAAAGTGAGGGACTCCATTTTCTTTAGCTTTGTGTATACGGAACAAAAAATTGATTTAATTTAACTTAGAAGTGAATGTTTTAATTGAAAGAAAGCGTGTTTGATGGTGAGGGAGGAGAGGGATTTTTATAAATGGGAAGTGGTGTGAGGTGGAGGTTGTTACTGGGAAGGTAGGTAGGTCATAGGTGAGAGAAGGGATTACACGTAGGAAAAAGGGTCGGTCAGTTTGAGGATGCCTGACTTTCTTCTTACACGTGGAGGGACCTTTACGGTTAGATTTTGAATGGGCTGGGAGGTGGAGGCTCATCTGGCACAAGTGCATCCAGAATCCAGGTACAAGCCACACAGTTGCAAGGTGGCCCTGTTTTCAGTTTTTGCTCTGGATACGTATCCTATTTTAATGTAGAAATGTGACGTGGCTGAAATAATGTGTTCTTATTTTCAGAAAAATAAAAGAAAAAACGCAATAAACAAGTTTTATTCTATCATGCTGTTGACTTGTTTAGGAAATGGCCACGCCGACTGTTCCTCCTTCGCCTGAAGTATCTTACACCAGCCCGCCACATCAGAAGAGCTCGCCTTGGGTAAAAAAATAAAATGTCATAATATATATACATATAGACATTAAAATATATATATATATATATATATAAGAATAATAAAATATAAATACAGTTATACGAGTTTAATAAACATTTAAACACTTTGTTTTTTTTTGTATTTATTAAGATAAATAGTTTTCATAGGCTTTTTAATTTATAATTAGATTTAAAAAAATAATAAATTTTAAAAACTTATATATTTATTTTTTATATTTCTAAAAACAAATTATTAATCAGTTGATATTGAGATATATATGGCATTATTTTCGTCACCCTATCCTTGTCTCTGCGTCAATTTGATGTGATTTATAATTGTATAAATGTTTATAAGGCATCATCAGGTAAGGTGGGTTTCAATTCCACATTACTCCGTTTATATTCTTCAACTTCTTAAACTTTCGATCCTCACGTCTCTTTTAAGTTTTGCGAGCACATAATTATAGCTTCCGAGACTTTATTCCTTCAATATCTATGCCTTTTTTTTTAAGTTTTAAAAATATTTTTAAAAAATTTAAAAAGTTTTTTATTTTTTTATTTCAAATTAATATTTATTTTTTAAATTTTTAGATCATTTTAATATACTCATCTCAAAAATAATTTTTTAAAAACTAAAAAATATTATTTTAATACATAAAACCCCCTAGTCTACTTTCCACCTCTAAGCTCAACCTTGGCTCATGGTCAAAAATAGAAGAGCAACCTGGAAATTCAAATATCAGTAAGCAATTTCATTGAAACCTGGAAATATCTGGTGGCTGAGACTTGGTAGGCCAGACGGTGACTGGGATTCGTGGAAACCTCTCCTTGCAGTGTAGAAAAACGTAAGCGCTTACGCACCAAAGCATGAAGCTCCTTGCCATCGAGGTAATGATATGACATGCCACTGGATAGCCTAACTCAAGTTGGCCACTTGTTCGTGGATTAGCAAATGCAATGTTTAATTTGGTCACTACGTGTAAATATAAAAATTATATTAAAATAATTATCTAGGTGGTACCTCAATAGTAAAAGCTTGAGACCAAGAGGTTTACTTACTCTATGGTCTCAGGTTCGAGCTCTGTGGTTGCTCATATGATGGCCACTGGAGGCTTACATGGTCGTTAACTTTAAGGCCCGTGGGATTAGTCGAGGTACACGCAAGCTGGTCCGGACACCCACGTTAAACTAAAATATATATATATATATATATATATATATATATATATATATATATATATATATTAAAATTAGATGATACGTGTAAACACATCGAATATTTATATTAATAATAAAAAATAAAAATTTCTTGTTTTGGAAATGGAGAGTACTCCGTCTATAAGAGATTACATTACACACTGTGTTCAATGGTTGAAGCCATTCATGTATAATTTGTTGATCATCACATCTATTTGTTAATCAACGAATATTTGGATTTTTGCTAAGAAGCGAAATTACTAATTATATCAATGTTAGCATAAATAATCCATGTATAATTTCAATAATATCATGGCTATTTCGAATTTTTATAAAGATTTTTTTTTTAAAAAAAAACACATTCATTCTTATTTGTGGCTGATTTCAATAAGATTAAAAGAAACTAGTAAGAAATTGAAAAAATACTGTTTATACATACTCATGGTTGTATTTTATTGAATTAGTATAATGATGGTTTCGTCCTACCATCAAAAATATTAAATTAGTTATTGGATTATTTTGATTTTATAATATAGTATGCAGATTTAGAGGTTTAATCCAATTTATCTTAATCGTTATTAATCAGGTTATCTCGATCTTTATTACTCGGGTTATAAGTTTATCGTGTTATCTCAAATCACATATTATTTTTTAACCCAAATCACATATTATTTATTTTATAATTTTAAATTACATTTACAGCATCAGTACATCATTGAAAAAAAATCCAACTCTGATACACAACTATTTGATGCTATTCTCCTTTCTTTCTTTACTTTTTTTATTAGCAGGAATTGGGCTTCGAGTTACACAACTAGTTTGCATTTTGGACCACGGGTTTTGAATATGGCTGCACTCAGGTCCGCGCTATGGGCTAGCCTCGCAAAACTTGCAAATCGATGAAAGTTTTGGGTTCTGGGGAACCAGGGACAGCAAAATGGGGGCTTCTAAAGTTAAAGCTGCTGACAGAAAGTGATAACAGGGACTGGGTGTTGGAATATTCCGAAGTATGGTTAGCCAGGGATTTTTTTTTTTAAAAAGGAAATTACATAGTTTGGTAAAAATTTTAGGAGGATGACATGGGTTTGGAAAGTTTTTGAAAAATAACATAATTTGAATATAATTTTATTTTTTAATATCAATTATGTATAAAATTGTTATTGAAAATAACGGTAGAACATAACAGAGTTTCCTAACATCAATGCCATATAAAATCGTTATTAAGAATAATAATTGTATATTGTTATTTATTTTTTTAAAAAATAATTAACTTTATCAAAAGTCAACTAAAAAATTTATGAAAATAAAATGATTAAAAGATAAGATTTAAAATTCAATGACTAAAAAGATAAAGTGACGTGGCAAGAGAGAGAAGAAGAAAAAATATAAAGAAAAAAATAGATAACCGAGGAGACATTGGGGATCCGTTTTTGACATATTTGGTACCGTTAGAAAGATCTCAACGAGATAATTTTAACTACTTCTTAGAAAACCACTAAACGAGATCGCAATTATCCCTGAACAAAACCTCTAGAAAATTAGAATCATATTTGATAGCCTTTCAAGATGTGATTAGAATTGTCTTGTCGAGATTTTTCTAGCTATACTGGGTGTGTTAAAAACAAAGCTCTAGTATGTCCTAGATAACCCATTTTTTTTTAGGCATTAGATATTGAATTTCATTTCTTGACCATTGAAACTTTATGAAAATTTAATTGATATTTGTAATGGTTAATTAATTTAGTTAAGAAATGATTTTTTAAATGATTATTATTTTTAATAATAGTTGCGTTAAAAATATATTATTTTTAAAATATTTTTTTAACATCAAAACTTTTATTAAACTGTGTTGGGATTACAAAATACCTTTACAATACAGATTTGAAGTGACGACATGATTGAATTTCTGGGGGTCCAACATCACCATCCAAATTTCAAGGAGTTAAAAGAGAAACAGTGTATATAAAATGTGGTCAGCTTTCCATTAAAAAAAGGGAACAGGTTATCCTGTTTGAATATAAATTTCAAGGAGTTAACAATTCAATCGCCCCCCCTGGTGTGGTGTGTTCAAAGTCTTCTGTTTTCTTGTGAGGCCAAAAGTCCATCAAAAAAATGGCATTATGTTGTTTTAATAAGAAATTAGTGTCAAGAAAATCATGCCTAGATTCAAACAAAACAGAGGTCAAATGTACTGGGTAAGTTGCCTTTGTCACCATGTGGGGTTCCACGGAAAACCCAAAACTTTCTTCATCTCAAGCCAGCCCCCCGTATTTTAAGATTCATTGAAAAAACAAAAAAGTAATTTATTTTATGAATTGCACACTGCATGACTCGGCAAAGTATTGTCTTGTCCGAGGCTTAACTGTTGCTAAGCTCATATTAATCGCCATCGAAGAATTACCTAGTTGTTAATTTCACAAAGAATCGTAGAGATTATTAAACATTACGGCATTGACTCTTTGGATGATGACAGGATTTTGGTCGAATAAAATAGTATTGTGCAGTAAGTAATTGTCAAGTTACGTGGTATGGTTGGGATTAATAATTTAAGTGTCTGTCTATACACACACACGGCCTTCTGTCAGCTTATCGATTTTTGTTTTGCATCTCCAGAGAGTGACTCTCTTTTTTGCAAAATATAAAGTAATGAATTGTGTTCTCAGAGTGTTTTTGATATTGCGTTACTTGTTATGGTTGTGGTTTGAAAAAAATTGTTTTATAAAAAGTATTTTTAGTTGAGGTTGGTTTGAAAAAATAGATATTTGGTTAAAACTGTGGTTGAAATTGAGATTAAACAAAAAGTATGTGTTTGGTTAAAAAAATACTTTTCAAATTGAGGTTATAAAATAATTAAAAAATATTTTTAATTTAAATATTGTAGATTTAACTACTATTATTACATCATGAAATAAATAATATTGATATCAAATTTTTTTATTATTATTCTATTAAACTATATACAATGTCATCACATACGAAATATATCCAACAATGACTATATTTTTCATGGTTTCTTAAGCACGCAACAACAAAAATTGAATTTTTTGTTATGTCATCAAGCAATATCCTTCTAATTTTTTGAATAAAACACAATTAAAATAAAAATAAAAACTGAATTTTTTTTAACTGGGTCGGACCCGGCAAGAACATAATTGGAATTGCAATCAAATTCCACAAATGCTACGTCATCATGCAATATCCTTCTAATTTATGTAGTGTTATTAAATAATATTAAATACTAGTATTTCGAGTAAAACTCAATTTTTTTAAAAAAATTTACAATTTCATTAAGTACAAAATTCATTCGACAAGAACTACAGTTTTCATGATTTTTTGAGCGTGCAATAAAATTAGATAAAATATTATCAGGAATAAAATTGAGATTACAGTACGAGTAAATTTAATTCATCTTAAACTAA
Organism: Populus trichocarpa; assembly: GCF_000002775.5. Lineage (NCBI taxonomy): Eukaryota > Viridiplantae > Streptophyta > Magnoliopsida > Malpighiales > Salicaceae > Populus > Populus trichocarpa. Next base: position 8,505,891 of record NC_037285.2, on the reverse strand, counting down.
TTTTTTTAAAAATATAAAAAAAATTGTTATTCATGTTCATATGAACAGTTCGAGTGAAATGAATTAACTACATTGATTTTTCAAAAAAAAAAAACAATTATTCACATGAATAATATGAGTGTGAGTGAATTAAAATTCACTCACACTGTTCACTTTAATGAACAGTGCTACAGTGGAGCATGCTCCACTGTTTACTAAACAGTAATTAGAAAATCACCACGCATGCTCCATTATTACTGGTCTTAAACAGTGGAGCCATGCTGTTAATTAGAAAATCACTTAATTGAAAAATTACCACGAGAAGCAGTAAACCTGTGGCACGGCAGTGAAAATTGATAAATCCTACTAAAAAAAATTATTTTCTTTTTGTTACCAAATACTGGTATATATGGTTGCGGGTAAACCTTACCCGCAGCCACATTACCAAACAACGTCTCAATCCCTCTCGTCCTTGAAATACATGTTTCAGACAAAAAGGCAAAATCAACATTAAATTAATACCAAGTAGTTAAATTAGCATTTTTTCATTCTTTTCAACTCTGAGGTTATATACTTCTGTTTCAAAGTAAACTATTACTACATTAATGTTTGTTTATCAATTGATGTCGCATGTATAATTAAAAGTATATAAGATAATAACGGTTATTTTTTAAAATATCTTTTTACTTAAAAATATATTAAAATAATATATAATTTTTTATTTTTAAAAATATATTTTCTGTGTTTCCAGTTATAATGATTTTGAGGCAACAGCCACCGTGATTGGTTAATTTATTTGTCATTAATTTAAAAGTAAACGGTAACCTGTTACCAATTACAATTATATATTGATAAAACAAAATAAACTAAAATACAATATATGTGTTTTTATTATAACTACACTGCTTACTTCCACTCCGTTCATTGTTTTATGGACTTTTTTTTTTCTTTTAGTTTCCTAGAATTTTTATTTCTAAAAATTTGGCTATTAAACTTTTTTTTTTAAAAAAAATTTCATCCTCCAAAACTATGTTGACATCATTTAATATCTTGATTTTTTTTCATTTGCATACTATAGCTGTATCCAATATTTCAAATAGTTTTTAATGTTTAATTAAAGTTTGTTATTACAAAATTAAATTTTAGTTTATAATTAAAAAGATTGAAACAACAAAGAACAAGAATTAACACAAAGAATCGGTCACTTTCATTTTTATTGTTCAAAGTTGGGTGTGGAAAACTTTAATTTGATCATTGAAGTTTTTATTTTTTTTATATTTGGTTCCTATTATTTTAGGATTTTATGTTTTAATTTAAAATCTTATTTTTTTCATGTTTCGGTTCTTGAATATTGAGGGAAGAGAGAGAAACTTATTGAAAAAAAAAAGGTGTCTAGTAAGCTACATTCCTGTAAAAAAAAAAAGATGTTGGTATCAATAGGTTCACCTTAGAGAAGCGAATTCAATAGGGATGATTTTGTCATTTAACCATATTAAAAAAAAATAGACTAGGGCCAGTAATTTTTATTTAGTTTAATTTACATTTTAAAAAAATAATTTTAGAGTGTTTTGCAGCTGGAATTTTGAAATTTTGGTATCAAGTTGAAATTTTGGTTTTTGTGATCCAGATGTTCGCAATAGTTTTAACGATTTACCTGTTCATATATTTTTTAATTTATTTTATTAAGCGTTTCATTCTTCAATTAATAAATTTCATGATATCAGAAAATATATTTATAATGCACACCTTTTTTTCTTTTGTGTTAAAAACTAACTTTGATTCAAGCATTTGGTAGGCTGATTAGTTATTTTTTAGTCCGAAATGTCACTATTCCAATATTCATAATTTTAAGTATCATGACATACTTCTCCATTTGAGTTTAATTCGTCCATTTTTTCTGAACTTTTTATTTTTTATTTTTTATGATGCAGACTTTTAACAACTCTTATATAGTTATTCAGCAGCTAATGTTGTCTTGTTTGCCGGTTTGACGACTTACTTATTTACGTAAGCTTGAAAATGAATTCGGATCGTATCGGGGAGAGAGCAATATATATGTAAGCTTGAAAATGAGTCGACGGCACGACATGGCCGGATCTCATTTTCAAAGACATCACTATTTTTCCAAGAGATGTATCAAGTAATACCTGGCTAGCTAGCCGGAGATTCCATTAACTAACGTATCTGGATCATCCTATATAGAATCTTCAAATTTATATGACTGACTCCTAGTACAGTTCGTTTTCTACGAGATACTGCCATTATTAATAGAAAAGATTGTTTAAAATTACAGTCGAAACTGTGGTTGAAGCAGTTTTATTTTAATATATTTTTAAACAAAAAATATCTTTTACACCACAATACTAAACATATATTAAATTTTCATCTCCCTCGTTAAGCAATTTGTATATAAATCAATGCTTGGTACGTAAGCAATTTGTATCAGATATTTACGAGACCTTATAAATATAATACAGGTTTTGAAAAGTCCACGGGGTGACATTGTAACGCTCCTTCTTGTAATTAATGTATTTAATTTATACTTAAATGAGATCCAAAAGGAAATGAGTTTAGTTAATTAACAAGAATTTGGTGGTTCAAGTCACTATATAAACCATTGCTTGGTATGCAGACTGCGTATCGGAGTGTAAATCATCCATGATTTCTTTCAAGTAAAGTCTCTCTCTCCATATACATAGTTTCTACTTCTTCTTCTTTTTTCATAGTTATTCTTTCTGAGTGCATAATTCACACTGCACAAATTACTCATATATGTATAAATTTAATTAATATTTTCCGGTGCATTTACTTATTAATTAGCATGCTTTCTGGTAATGATTTGCATCAAGAGTTTTCATTCATCGCTATTCGTTTATAGTACGTACTTGGCTTGCAAGATTCTTTTTTTCCAGCATCCTTTCTGAATTTGAATTGTCGGTTGTTCAATGCCTATCATGTATTGATAGGAAGATTAGGCTTCGAAATATTATCATTATGAGGTTTATATGGACCACCATTAATTATATATAGTTATTGGCCACTCTGCATGCTATTTATAGTATGAATATTGGTCTCGTAAATCAAATCTATGTAAAGGGTTTTTTTTATTATTATTATTGATAACCAAAGTACTTGGAATTTTATTTATTTTTGTTAATTGCAAGGATAAACCCATGCAAATTATTTGAGAAGGATTCCGACCATGCTCAGTATGGTCCGGAAGTACTCATGCTCAAACATTTCATGCTATATGTTGGAGAAGAGGAACGTACTTTTTAGTGATGGAGCTAATTAAGACTCCAATTTTCACATTTTTTTTGGAATAGTTTCAGCCTTAGAAGGTGATGCCATCCTCCTCCTCCTCCTCCTCCTCCTCCTTCTTCTTATTATTATTAAAACTAGAGATTTTAATGATATATATATAATGAAAACATTTTGTAGTGACATGACAAATGATTTGTCTCAATCCTTTATTCATTAAGAGGTAACTTTACATGATCATGTCCTAGTATCTTCATTTTTTATTCTGGGTGTTTTTTTTTTCCTGAATTCATTGCTCCTTCAAGGGTAGAAATAATTAAATTGGTAGGTCATGCTAGCTATCCTATTTTACTTGATTTACGGAGTTGATATAATAACTAAGGAGATCGATGCACCCAGCTCGTTTTAGCTATCAAAGATCAAAACTAAGATCAAGTTATATATACAGAAAGTAAAATTCTTTTAAATCTCTTCGTTCCATATATATATATAGGTCTTTTAATATTGAATTGTAAAGATGGATTTAGATCTGGGACACAAAGGTTGCTCAAAAAATACACTCAACCACGAAATCCATTAAAAAAATTAGTTTTACTTAACATTTTTGGTCTAATAAACCGGTTATGGTTGCACTATCAATATAAAGTTTAGTTCTAGCTAGTTATCATTTATTTCTCAGTTTTTCTTTTCTAATAATAAAAAAAACATGTTCATTTGTTGACAATGAACATGAATTTTTCCACACGCAAAAGAAAAATACATTAAGATTATATAGTCTTTCTTAAAAAAAAATCAAAATCATAATTCATCTTAATATTTTTGTATTTGTGATAATCTAATTGTAAAATATTAATTTTACTTCATTCAAATTAAAAACTTATCATGAAAAATTTATATAATTAACTAAAAGAGAAAATATTTATATTATATTTATTATACAAAAACAAATTTATAACACTGACTAGGGCTTTTTTTTGTCCTTTCTAACACACTTTGCCAAAAGTATTGGTAAAATAATACATGCTAAAAAAGTATTTGAAAAAAAGATATGTTAGAAAGTCACTATTTTTGTAGTATTTAGGTTAGAGTTAGTTTGTAATTTGGCTTTTATGGTCAAAGTCACTATTTTTAATCGCGTCTTTATTAAATTATTATTTTCAATTGCGTCTTTATCAAATCACTATTTCTCAAGGGGTATTTTATTAAATGATTGTTTTGCTTGTGCTATTTTACCAAAATTCTTGAAAACAATTAATGTGTTAGAAAGTAAAAATACCCCACTAACTAAATGAAAAAGAAATTGAATTATTTTACATTGCTAAAAAATGCTTGTATATAAAAGAAAAAAATCTGTATTGATAATGTTTTTTTTTTTTCATTTGGGAAACTCTGAAAACTTGTGAATAAAAACCATAAATAACATTTAAAATGCGTTTTTAAAATTCATTATAAATTTAATGTAAAAACAATAATAATATAGAAAACGAGGATCATGATGGATTGATCATAATTAAGGAAGTAAAGAACAGCGTTTTTTCTTCTATTAATGTTTTTTTGTTCTATCATTACAGAACCTGATATACAATGAATCAAATATTTGTAATTATTGTGTAATTTGATTAATATAACTGTGCAATTCACTATTTCCACTAGTGCAAATCCACTTTCAATGGATATATTTATGCAACAATGATTTTCACAACATCATCTGCTTTTAAGTCAGACACTCAGAGTTCGTGGTAGGACTATAAAACCACCCATATTACATTAATACAAAAATCCTTTTTGAAATTATGGTGGGTAGTTTAATTTGATAGTTTTTGATTTTGTTTTTCAATAATTATATGAGTTTGAGGTTTTTTAGAATCATTAAAAAATTATATAATTATTAATTTTAAGATCTATAAAATTAATTAAAATATAGACTCGAACAATCTGTTATATTCTCAATTGCTAATTAATTAGCCACTACAAATTCAAATTTCTCCTTCTCAATCGAGCAAACTTTTGGCTAACCCCACTGAGCATGCCTATAAATAGTTTCTCCCATTTCAGAACTCTTCTTTTAAAAGATTTCGATACTGTTTGGTATTGGTTTTTAATTAACGGACGTATTTTAAAAACGTGTTTAACATAAAAAAAAATAAAGTTGATATTTTTTGAAGTATTTTTGATAATTTAATTTATTAATATTAAAAAAAAATTAAAAAAAATATTTTAATATATTTTTAAATAAAAAATATTTTAAAAAACATTTTACCTGAATATCAAACAAACACCTAGAATTAAAAAAAAAAATCACCTATTTATAACTTCTCGTGCAGGAGTTGAAGGAACGTACGTCGACGAAAACACACAAATATTACACTTTGTTTGATGGCAACGAAGTTCTTGGCACTAGCTTGCATACGCAAAGAAAGTTATGGGGACTTATCGCCAAGGCCAAGGTATCCTTCGATGCCCAAGTACCCGAAAGGGGTTTCGGCTCAAGAAACGAACGTGGAAGGATCAGAGGCAAAGGCAGTGTTTTGTGTTTTGGGAATGACATGCGCTGCTTGTGCTGGATCTGTTGAGAAGGCTGTCAAAAGGCTTCCTGGAATACGAGAGGCTGTTGTTGATGTCTTGAATAATAAGGCTCAAGTTCTGTTCTACCCCAGTTTTGTTAATGTAAGCTATCCTTAATTTAATTTGTTTTGGTTCTTATCTTTATCTGTGGGTTTTTTTTTTGTTTTTTGTTTTTTAAAAATATTCTTTTGTTGTTGCATGCGTGAAGTCAAAGCAATTGAAATTCTTTTTCTAAGTTTTAGATTAAGGAAAGTGAAAGGCATAAGGGACTTTTATAATTAGTGCTTCTTTAGAATCTTATAGTATTCTGCAACTAGTTTTTTCCTAGTTAATACCATCTGTGAGTTCTTGCTTAATTATGTGAATTAGAAGACAAATTTATTTAAGGTTGAGGCCATGTCATATTAGAATGTCTGAATCCCATATCCCAACCTTCAGATTTGTAAACAATAACAAAATCGAACAAATTTTGGGTCATTTGATAGTGGAAATGAAACACAGACTACTTAGTTTGGAAAGCTCTTCCAGGGGTGGCCTCAAATTTGATATCAACAACTTTCCATATTGCATGTTACACTATTTAGTGGCAATATACCACCTTCTTCTTTCAAGATAGTAGTTGTATCATGCAATTAGCATATTTACAAGCATTTCTTATTAACTAGCTAGCTATAAATGGAATACAAACATGTCTAGCGTTCCTTCTAAGTTTCAACAATCTGACATTGCATTTCACTAACCTGCACTGCTATGTCAAGTTGCCCCAACTGATAGTTTATAGCAGTAAAGCACTCCCTACCTGTCTTAAGTAATCTGATAATGACAGGAAGAAACCATTCGTGAGACTATTGAAGATGCTGGATTTGAGGCCACGTTGATTCAAGAAGAAACCAGTGATAAATCCACCCAAGTTTGCCGAATTCGTATTAATGGAATGACTTGCACTTCTTGCTCCTCTACTGTTGAACAAGCTTTGCAAGCAATTCCAGGTGTGCAAAAAGCTCAAGTAGCCTTAGCAACTGAAGAAGCAGAAGTTCATTATGATCCAAAGATCCTGGGCTGCAATCAGATCTTAGAAGCGATAAATGACACAGGATTTGAAGCTGTACTTCTTAGTACTGGTGAAGACATGGGCAAGATAGGGCTTAAAGTTGATGGTGTAAGAACACATAATTCGATGAGAATGATTGAAAAATCTCTTCAGGCACTCCCCGGTGTTCAAAGTATAGACATAGATTCTGAAGTGAACAAAATCTCCCTTTCTTACAAACCAGATGTAACTGGTCCTAGAAATTTTATCAAAGTGATTGAATCAACGGGGACAGGGCGATTCAAGGCAATGATATTTCCTGAAGGAGGAGGAAGAGAAAGCCATAGAAAAGAGGAAATTAAGCAATACTACCGGTCCTTCCTGTGGAGTTTGGTTTTCACAGTTCCAGTGTTCTTAATAGCCATGATTTTTATGTATATCCCTGGAATTAAGGATGCTCTAGACACCAAATTAGTCAATATGCTATCTATAGGAGCAATCTTGAGGTGGGTTCTATCTACTCCAGTGCAGTTCATTGTAGGCCGGAGATTCTATACAGGTTCCTATAAAGCATTGAGGCATGGTTCTGCTAATATGGATGTGTTGATCGCCTTAGGAACTAATGCAGCCTACTTTTATTCAGTCTATTCGGTGTTGAGAGCTGCTTCCTCTACAGATTTTGAGTCCACAGATTTCTTTGAGACTAGCTCAATGCTTATCTCATTCATTCTTCTTGGGAAGTATCTTGAGGTTCTGGCTAAGGGAAAGACATCTGACGCCATTGCCAAGCTTATGAACTTGACACCTGGCACCGCAATATTGTTGACTTTAGATGATGAAGGAAATGTGATCAGTGAAGAAGAAATTGATAGTCGGTTGATACAAAGGAATGATGTGATTAAGATCGTACCTGGTGCAAAAGCAGCTTCAGATGGTTTTGTTATTTGGGGGCAGAGCCATGTGAATGAGAGCATGATAACAGGAGAAGCAAGGCCAGTGGCAAAGAGGAAAGGTGACACGGTGATTGGTGGGACCGTGAATGAGAATGGGGTGTTGCATATTAAGGCAACGAGGGTGGGATCGGAGAGTGCTCTTTCACAGATTGTTCGACTTGTTGAGTCAGCTCAGATGGCTAAAGCTCCTGTACAGAAGTTTGCTGATCGTATCTCCAAATACTTTGTGCCTCTTGTAAGTACATAATACAAAGTTCAAATTCATCATTAAATTCATGCCACCAGCTTTCTGTATAAGCATTATATTTGTTAATTACTTGTGAATGTTTGCAGGTTATTATTCTTTCCATTTCAACCTGGCTTGCGTGGTTTTTAGCTGGAAAGTTCCATGGATATCCAGACTCTTGGATACCAAAGTCAATGGATAGTTTTCAGCTTGCTCTCCAATTCGGCATCTCTGTTATGGTCATAGCCTGCCCTTGTGCTCTCGGATTAGCAACTCCAACTGCTGTCATGGTTGGTACTGGAGTTGGTGCATCTCAGGGCATTCTAATCAAAGGTGGCCAAGCATTAGAAAGTGCACATAAGGTCAGCAAGAAATTTCAATTTTCTATAAACAAAACCTGATAATTTTATAGGCATTATCTTGAAGGATTCACATATTGCTTCGTGACCATATCTCCCAACCTGATTGAAATCGAAATATGTTCGAGTTATTAACCTTTTTTTTCCAGATCTGAGAAATACTGTAAATGAGGCATGAGCCTCTCAGTAACTCCTTTACTGATAAATGATTTTGCAGGTGAATTGCCTTGTCTTTGACAAGACAGGAACTCTTACGATCGGAAAGCCTGTGGTTGTTAACACAAGACTCTTGAAAAATATGGTGCTGCGAGATTTTTACGAACTCATAGCTGCTGCTGAGGTAAGCTTTCTCTTTATTAACTCACTGTTAAGATTGTCTGCTTAAAAATACAATCAAGCTCTTGTCATTCTAGTGACTACTGAAGTTTAGAGAATTTAAGCTAAACTATCTGCTTATTGTGTGATGAACATTGATGAAGTTGGTGTGTATGCATCCACATCAGGTAAACAGTGAGCACCCATTGGCCAAGGCCATTGTAGAGTATGCCAAGAAATTCAGAGAAGATGAAGAGAACCCTATGTGGCCAGAAGCACAAGATTTTCAGTCAATTACAGGCCACGGAGTGAAGGCTATTGTCAGAAACAAGGAAGTGATAGTGGGAAATAAAAGCTTGATGTTGGAACACAACATCCCCATTTCAATTGATGCAGAAGAAATGCTTGCAGAAACTGAAGGGATGGCTCAAACTGGGATTTTAGTTTCTATTGATAGGGAAGTGACTGGAGTTCTAGCCATATCAGATCCATTGAAACCAGGTGCTCACGAAGTCATTTCCATTCTCAAGTCCATGAAAGTTAGGAGCATCATGGTCACAGGTGATAATTCGGGAACTGCTAATTCGATTGCCAAGGAAGTTGGGATTGAAACTGTTATCGCAGAAGCCAAGCCTGAGCAGAAAGCAGAGAAAGTGAAGGAATTGCAGGTACTTATCCGAAGCTTTACTTTTCCTTTCCTCCTAGAATTTATTAGCTATGAAGATTGTTTCTGGGCTTTAATTTCTTTCTTTCACAGGCTGCAGGCTATATAGTGGCAATGGTAGGTGATGGTATAAATGATTCACCAGCACTCGTTGCAGCAGATGTTGGTATGGCAATTGGTGCAGGCACAGATATTGCTATAGAGGCGGCTGACATAGTTCTAATGAAGAGCAACCTTGAGGATGTGATCACTGCCATAGACCTCTCCCGGAAAACCTTTTCCCGAATTCGCTTGAACTACATTTGGGCTTTGGGGTATAACCTCCTGGGCATCCCAATAGCTGGTGGGGTCCTTTTTCCGGGCACTGGATTTCGTTTACCACCCTGGATTGCTGGAGCTGCAATGGCAGCCTCTTCCGTCAGTGTTGTTGTGTGCTCACTCCTGTTGAAGAATTATAGAAGGCCCAAGATGCTGGAACATCTAGATATTGGTGGAATAAAGATTGAGTGATCACTCACAATGGTTTTGATTCAGTTTTATGTAAAAATGTACCGGGGTGGAATTTGCCTTGCGATAAGCTCAAGCATGTCTTCCCTGAGCAGTGTAGATAGTCTGTATAAATTGTTGCTGGTTGTTAGGTGTTCTATATATAAATATTTTGCTAGTGGTGTTATGCGTTTTCGACGCTTCTTGAATGTCCATGCAAGTATTAAGTATTAAATGAAGGCATTTAGGAAGGTCAGCAAGAAAGAAAGCTTTTCTGATGCATGAAATAAATCATCGGTTTGCTTTGATCTTTTCTTTTTAATGATAATCATCCCAGCAAGACTAATGTAAATCTGAAAAGTTCTTTCACAGTTTTGCAGATGAAAATACAGGTGCCATTGATTGATAACAGATGGTTGTAACCAAAAGTCAGACGAAATACTAAAAGCTGTGGCAAGTCCATTATGTGTTGCACTGCAATTGTTGGGTTCGGCAGCAAGTGATCAGAAATGTTGATAGTCGTTTGGGGCAAGCGAAAAGTCCTTTCTGACGCATTGTAAGTCATTCTGTGCTGGTCTCATTCAAACTCTTTGTTGTTTGTCTGTAATGTAATCTGTATAGATTAGGGCTGATTTGGATTCCATTACAAACTGCGTTTTTTAAAAATCTAAATTTTTTTATTTAAAATTAACTTTTTTATGTTATTGTATAGTTAGGTGTAAAAATAATTTTTATAAAATAATATTATTTTAATATGTTTTCAAATAAAAAATACTTTGAAAACTTTAAAACACACTCGATAGCTTCTTAGAGTACAGGATCGTTATCTTATTAGGAAACGTTTTTAATCAGCAACAGTTAATAGAAACATGGACAAGGTGGCATCCACTTGTTTTCTGTGAAAATCTTGAATATAATATCAAACTTGGATATCGTTTTCCTAGCCACTTAGCACTAAATGAAAACATTGTAGGATATTGCTCAGCATCCATTTCTATATGAACAAAGGGAGAAAGTCCAGACTGTAAACCAAACTTTCCTTCTTTAATATTCATACAAAACATTAGGATGGATGGAAAGGCTTCAAACCTACCTTTTTCGAGATCAAGAAGCTAAATTGTTCTTGCTAGGTATAGACTTGGCGCAAGAGCCAAAACCAGTAACGGTATTATCACCACCAAACCATGGTGGCCTGCTTAGCCCCTTTCAAGAGTTGCTATTTCTTTAGAAGTAGCTTGGATAGGCAACAAATTTGTTAAAACCACCAAGGTTTGCAGCTAAGTGTTTAGTTCTACTTTGTTCTGCATAGAGGAGTGAAATAGAATTTAGCCCAAGAATTGTTTCTGTGTTCTTAACAGAATTATTTCTCATGGAGTTTATGGAGTTTCCATTGTCTGTATTCAACTCTTCAAATCATGCAAGAAAGAAAACAGCAAGAGCAATTCTAGTACAACTTAGAAAATGGTGGACCCTGAAAAATTGAATTTTCTCAAGAATCATTGCTGAATTCTTTCCTTTTCTTCCTTTTTAAATCAAACAAGATCATCACCCCCACTCACCCTTCGATTCTGAATCACAAGCCATTTAAGAAGTGCCTTTCCCTATAGCCACTACCTCTCACTAAGAGTCCTCCAGCTTTGAGACTTTGTTATAAAGGAACCCAAAAAATATACAATGCGGTGAAGGCAGTAATGATGTCTCAATGAGAAGTTGCTCAAAGTTTCATTAACTTCATGCTCTGTGCTGCAAAAGCTTAACTGCCAAAACTACAAGCTCCACAAGTAAAAAAGATACCCACCTTTTCCAACATTTTTATTTCTGCCAAGTTCTTGACATTAACTTGCTTACGCAGGGAGAATTACGGGAACTTGTTACCGAGGCCTCACTATACATCCATGCCAAAGTACCCGAAAGGCGTGGAAGGGACATAGGTGAAGGCTGTTGGAGAATAATATAAATCATATCCTGGGACCTCACCTAACAGCTTAAGCTATTGGGTTGAGATGGTTATTTGACATGGTATCAGAGCTTTGATGACCAAGCGGTCACGAGTTCGAATCTCACCATCCCTATTTATTTGATAAAAATTAAACACAAGGTAATGTGGGTCTGTGCAAGTTTCAAGCCCAAAGGGCTTTCACTTGAGGGGGTGTATTGGAGAATAATATAAATCATATCATGGGACCTCACCTAACAGCTTAAGCTATTGGGTTGAGATGATTCTTTAACAATCATAACGTGGTTGTCTAGGTGAACAGATTTCAAACAATACATGACTGTTTGGGTCTTTCTCTCTTCCTTTTTCTCTCTTGAATGGGACTGATCAGGGATGAACAAAAACCTTATGCTTTATATAATGAGGTTGGTGGTGGAGATTTTGACAGGTATCCTCTTCTACATTCAACTAGATAATAATGCCACAGGTGCTGATCTCAAGCGAGAGATTGAGGCACAATAAGAGCTGCCTCAAGATCGTTTGATCATGTTTCTCGATAACAATCAAAGTCATCTGATAATTTATCAGGATGGAGATGGAACATCTCTAATTATGGGATTCAAGATGGATCTCAGATCTACCTTTTCTTCAATCCACTTCATGATGAGTCTCGTCATCACTTGTTCTTCTGGCCTGATCCTTTCTTGTAGTAGTCATAGCATTCTTTTCGAAATTCCACGTTGAAAAGAGTTTTAAACTTTGCCATACTGTTGTATGTTTTAGGTTAAGTGGATGAAAAAAAATACTTAGAATAGACATGAATGGTAGCTACACATTACTATATATCATAGAAATGAATTGTTGTTGTTAAAAAAAAAAGGATTGATAAGATTGGTTTAAATAAATTGTTACGTTTCTGTTGCTAATAAGTTCCTACTATGTAGGAAGACTTTTTCTTTGTTAGACTATTTCCTCATGCACGTTACCACTTTATGTTAGTGTAGTTAGTGGGCTGTTTTTATTGGCTTTCTGTTACTATTGTAAGGCTATATAATAGCCAAAGCTTTTTTATCAATAGTACTGTCATTCTTCCAGTTTACTTGAATACATTGCAATACTGTTGTCTTTTTCTCAATAAACTGGTATCAGAGCCCCCACTGGGACTGAGAAAAATAAAAGCCGCGGCTTTTAAGTGACTTTCAAACACAGAGAGATAGAGAGAGGACGATGACTTCTGAAGGCAATTTTGTGCAACCTTCCATTCCATGTTTTGATGGTCATTATGACCATTGGAGCATGCTCATGGAAAATTTCCTTCGAAGCAAGGAATATTGGAGTTTAATTGAAACTGGTTATAAAGAACCAGCACATGGAGAGCAACCATTATCAGAAGGACGACAGCGAGAGTTAGATGCAGTAAAACTCAAAGATCTCAAAGCAAAAAACTATCTTTTCCAAGCAATTGACAGGAGTATCCTAGAGACCATTTTGGACAAAGACACCTCCAAGAAGATCTGGGATTCCATGAAGACCAAATATGAAGGGAATGCTCGAGTAAACCGTTCCAATCTTCAAGCTCTACGAAGAGACTTTGAGGTTCTTGAAATGAAGATTGGTGAAACAATTACTAACTATTTTGCTAGAGTGATGACAGTGGCAAATAAGATGAGAGTATATGGGGAGATCATGACTGATGTCACGATATGTGAAAAAATCCTACGATCTCTCACGGACAAATTTAATTATATAGTTTGTTCGATTGAGGAATCTAGGAACTTGGATGCAATTACCATTGATGAACTTCAGAGCTCCCTCGTTGTACACGAAAAAAAATTTCACAGAAGCAACAATGTGGAGCAAGCTCTGAAGGTGACAACCGATGACAAAACTTGGGGCAGAGGACATGGAAGAAGTTACTACAGAGGAAGAGGATGTGGAAGAGAAGGACCAGCATTCAACAAGGCTGCTGTGGAATGCTACAAATGTCATAATCTTGGACATTTCCAATATAAATGTCCGAAATGGGATAAAGAAGCAAATTATGCAGAAGTAAATGAAGAATATGATATGATGTTAATGTCATATGTTGAGTCACATGAAACAAAACAGATTGATGCTTGGTTTCTTGACTCAGGATGTTCCAACCATATGCGTGGCAATAAAGGTATGTTCACAAACTTGGATGAGAGTTTTGTTCATTCAGTTAAATTAGGAAACAATAGTAGAATGAATGTGATTGGAAAGGGAAGTATAAAGCTGTTTTTGAATGGAATCAACCATGTTGTCCATAAAGTGTATTATGTTTCAGAGCTCAAAAACAATCTCTTGAGCATAGGTCAACTTCAAGAACGAGGCTTGGCTATTTTAATTCAAGGAGGAGTTTGCAAAATTTATCATCCGCTTAAGGGTCTGATTATTCAGACTGAAATGAGTATAAACAGAATATTTATACTGCTATCGCATACACCAGCTTCTCTAAATGCTCCATCAGAAAGATGTTTTTATACAAGTTCACATGATCTTTTTTCACCTTTGGCATCAAAGATATGGTCACCTGAGTTACAAAGGATTGAAAACTTTGCAACACAAGGGGATGGTTCATGGACTTCCTCAATTTCAAGTTTCAAACACTACATGCAGAGATTGCATTCATGGCAAACAACATCGTGGTAACATGCCAACACAGAGTACGTGGAGAGCAAGTCAGCCTTTGGAACTTATTCATGCAGACATCTGTGGGCAAATTTCTCTTATTTCAAATAGTGGAAAGAGGTATACTTTATGCTTTATTGATGATTTTAGTCGTAAATCATGGGTATTCTTATTGACAGCAAATAGTGAGGTGCTGATTTGTTTCCAGTTTTTCAAAAAATTGGTGGAAAAGGAGAAAGGATTGGGTATCAAATGTTTACGGACAGATAGAGGGGAGAATTCACTTCAACTGAATTCACTGATTTCTGCAAAGCAAATGGCATCAAGAGGCAGTTAACCACTACTTACACGCCATAGCAAAACAGGATGGCTGAAAGGAAAAATCAAAATGTGATGAATATGGTTCGTTCTATGCTGTCTGATAAAAAGCTCCCCAAAACATTCTGGCCAGAAGCAGTGAACTGGACCTTCTATGTTTTGAATAGATGTCCTACATTGGCATTGAAGAATATTACACCACAAGAGGCGTGGAGTGGAGTAAAACCTTCTGTTGAGCATTTTCGTATCTTTGGATGCTTAGCTCATGTTCATGTTCTAGATGTTAAATGAGGTAAATTAGATGATAAAAGTTTTCCTTCTGTTCTATTGGGAGTTAGTGACGAGTCCAAAGGATACAAATTGTTTGATCCTATAGCTAAGAAAATAGTTGTAAGCAGGGATGTTATTTTTTAGGAAGACAAACAGTGGGATTGTGAGGTGTGTTATGAGGGACAAATCTTATTAGATTTGGAGTGGGGAGACACTGACGAAAACAACAGTGAGGGAGAAGATAGTGAGGGAGAAGATAGGGTGAGTGAAAATAAAAATGACAGTATGGCTAATGAAGAGAATGAAAAAAGAGAAACACGGGGAGAAAGAAATGAGAATGAGAGAAGAGAAACACAAGGTTGTGATGAGGGATAGAGCAGTATACCACGGGGCTGTGAGAATTATAGAATTTCTAATGTTTTTAATGAGGATGCAGGGAGGGTTTATGAACAAAAAGTAAGACGTCCTCCTTCTTACTTAAGTGACTACATCACTACAGATGAGCTAACAGAAGACGAGGCATACATGGTTCAAAATGTTTCAACAGGAGATCCTCTTTATTTTGAAGAAGCAGTGAAAGATGAGAAGTGGAGGCGAGCTATGGATAGTGAAATCAATTCTATTGAGAAGAATAAAACATGGTCTTTAAGTGAATTGCCTACTGGAGCAAAAACAATTGGCGTCAAATGGGTGTACAAGACCAAATACAATGAACATGGAGAGATTGACAAGCACAAAGCACGTCTAGTAGCCAAAGGCTACTCACAAAAGCATGGTATAGACTACACAGAGGTTTTTGCACCAGTGGCAAGGATGGACACCGTAAGGATGATCATTGCTTTGGCAGCACAAAAGAATTGGAGGATTTTCCAGTTAGACGTCAAGTCAGCATTTCTTTATGGAGAATTGAGTGAAGAGGTTTACATTGAACAACCAAGGGGTTATGAGACGAAAGGCAAGGAGCACTTGGTCTACAAACTACATAAAGCGTTGTATGGATTAAAACAGGTTCCATGAGCCTGGTTTAGTTGAATTGAGGCACATTTTATCAAGGAGGGTTTTCAGAAGTGCGATAGTGAGCAAACCTTGTTCACAAAGAAGAATGGGGCAGGAAAAATCATCATTGTAAG
Organism: Populus trichocarpa; assembly: GCF_000002775.5. Taxonomy (NCBI): domain Eukaryota; kingdom Viridiplantae; phylum Streptophyta; class Magnoliopsida; order Malpighiales; family Salicaceae; genus Populus; species Populus trichocarpa. The sequence goes on along the minus strand of NC_037285.2, from coordinate 8,489,747 downwards.
TATTTACGTTGATGATCTAATTTTTACTAGTGATGATAAAGATTTGATGTGTGATTTCAAAAGGTCCATGTTGAGAGAATTTGATATGACTGATTTGGGATGCATGAGATTTTTTCTTGGCATTGAAGTACTTCAAAGAACATATGGTATTTTCATATATAAAAAAATATGCTCTGGAGATTCTGAAGAGATTTGAAATGCTGGAAAGCAATGAGGTGAGTAGTCTGATTGTTCCAGGTTTTAAGATCAATAAGGATGAGAATGGAATCACTGTGGATGAGACATACTATAAGCAATTAGTGGGAAGCTTGATGTATCTCACTGCCACAAGACCAGACATGATGTTTGTCACCAGTCTCATAAGCAGATTTATGGCAAAACCAACTGAACCTCATCTACAGGTTGCAAAGAGAGCTCTTCGATATTTAAAAGGGACGGTGAACTATGGTATTCATTACAAGAAAGGTGGAGATGATGGACTATTTGCTTTCATAGATAGTGATTATGCAGGAGATGTGGAGGATAGAAAGAGCACAAGTGGTTATGTGTTTTTGCTGAGTTCGGGTGCTGTAACATGAAGTTCAAAGAAGCAACCTATCATTACTTTGTCTACTACAGAAGCAGAATTTGTAGCAGCTGCAGTATGTGCGTGTCAAGCTATATGGATGAAAAGAGTGTTAAGGGACTTTGAGTACAGTAATGAGACTTGTACTCTGATTAGATATGACAACAGCTCAACCATTAAGCTATCAAAGAATCTTGTGATGCATGGTCGAAGTAAGCATATCGATGTAAGGTATCATTTTCTAAGGAGTCTCACAAAGGAAGGTTTGATTGCTTTAATTCACTGTTGGAGCAAAGATCAGGTGGCAGACATAATGACCAAACCATTAAAGATTGATGTTTTCCAGAGGCTTCAAAGTTTAATGGGAGTATGTGAGGTTGGTAGTATAAACTAATTGTTTGATGACAGTGAATTTAAGGGAGGGATTGATAAGATTGGTTTAAATAAATTGTTACGTTTCTGTTGCTAATAAGTTCCTACTATGTAGGAAGACTTTTTCTTTGTTAGACTATTTCCTCATGCACGTTACCACTTTCTGTTAGTGTAGTTAGTGGGCTGTTTTTTTTTTGCTTTTTGTTACTGTTGTAAGGCTATATAATAGTCAAAGCTTTTTATCAACAGTACTGTCATTCTTCCAGTTTACTTGAATACATTGCAATATTGTTGTCTTTTTCTCAACAAAGGCAATGTTCTCGGTCACAGGAATGACATGTTCTGCTTGCACTGGTTCAGTTGAGAAGGCTATCAAAAGGCTTCCCGGCGTGCTTGAGGCCATTGTTGATGTCTTGAACAATAGGGCTCAAGTCATGTTCTTCCCCAGTTTTACTAATATACGTGTTCAACAACTGTTGGATAAAGTATTTGAAGACAAATACTCAAGTAAAAGCTCGTTGTTATGTTGCTTTGTATTATATGTCAAAATTTAACTCAGAATGGTTAAGTGAATTCCAGAGATCCAATCTCTCTGTGTGTGTGTGTGAAGATTTAACTCAGGAAAATATAGTCATCCAGAGGCATGAAAATGACTCTTATGAAAATTCATCCTGCAAACAGTTCATTATTGCTATTATTTATAATGACACTCAAAATGGTAAAACTATATGATTCTATTAGCATTTTGGCTTTTCTTTCCTTTTTCCAATTGCTTTGATATATATACAGTTTTGTTTTTTCTTTGGTATTGGAATTGAAGTAGGATGAATTTTGGAGGCTATTACCTGAAAGGGTTCTAAATTTGATCTTGGTAACTATCCATTTGGCACATTTGCATTTAATTTGTCTGCACTCCTTTTGAGTATTTTTATACTCTAGCACTTTAAAAAAAATACAAAAAATATTTAGAAAAATATTTTTAAATGTTGATGTAGAACGGATGCTTGCAGAAACTGAAGCAATGGCATAGTTCCGATGAAGAGCAATTTGGAGGATGTACTGACTGCTATACACTTATCTAGGTTCATGTGCGTTTATTTTTTATATTCAACCTGTTTTTTTCAAATTATTTTTTGTTTTAAAAAATATTATATTAATAATTTTTTAAATATTTTTCACTAATTTTAATGTATTAATATTAAAAAAATAAAACATATATATTATTTTAATATATTTTTAATTAAAAAAATATTTTTATAAGAATATTTTTAATCCCATTATGCATCACGTGCCATAAGAAAAGCTTTTCTTGAATTGGTTTATGTCTTATTTAGAATTGTAGTAGCGGTTGGGGTTTAAAATATTTTTTTTCTTAGAAATACATTAAAAACAATTAATAAAAAAAATTTAAAATTTAAAAAACATAATTTTAACTGAATTTCCAATTTTATCCACATTCCAACACGGTTTAAACTACAAATGGGGCTTTGGAGTATAACCTCATTGGCATTCCAATAGCAGCCGGGGCGCTTTTCCCTGGCGCTGGACTCCGTTTACCACTGTGGATAGTGGACCTTTTCCGTGGGCTCCATGGCTGCCTCTTTAGTCAGTGTGGTTCAGAACTCTCTCTTATTGACGAATTACATAAGGCCCAAGAAACTGGAAAATCTAGGAAATAGAAATTCATTGAATAAAGATAGTGATTAAGAGTTGATCAGGAGTTGATTGAGAGCAATCTAGACGATATGTAGGAAGCGTTGCCAATTGACTGCTGCTGCATGAGGTATTAAAAGTAAAGGAAAATGAGCAAAGACGAGAGATTTTATACATGGTGCGTTAAATGTTTAGAGTTTTCTTCCTGTTTCAAATGATAATCACCATAGCAAGACTTGTGAAAGTCGGGATTTCTTTCACAGGTTTGCAGATAGAAATATTGGTGCCAAGCATTTAATAAATGTAGCCAGGTGTTTTGCTACCTTGAGATTGCCATCAACACGAGAATAACTTGAACATGTGACTATTAACTCAGACATGATCAAGCACGCACCCTCGGGATTAACTTGATGATAAATTTAAGGTGTGTTGCTTGAACTATTAATGATGTTGGCTGTTTCTTGGCATACAAATAACATTATGATAATTGTGTTATGATCTCTCTGGATTTGTGGCTACTCCACGGAATGAAGATTGAGCAAGTTAAAGATGCAAGAACTCAAAGAGTTACGATATTATGATTGAGAATTACCCTCGGGGAGAATGGAAACATATATGGTGTCATGGACTAAAACATAGTACTCCTAGTTTCTAGAAGTAAAACACTTGAAGAGGGCATGGATCAAATTTCAACCAGAAATAACTACTGCTTCGCAGACAAGTCTAAACAATTGCTGTGACAATTTTCAATTCAAAAGAAGTTCCACAATGAGGCTTTTTGTCGATTGCATTTGCAGATGTCTATGATACAGCATCTCTTTGTAGCCCAAATTTTTATTACAAAAAATTGCAAGAAATCACAACTACTTGCACAACCCATTATTTGCTCCAATCATTTGGGTATTAACCATCATTCTTGGCTGAAGCCTCTACAGGATGAACCCAGATTGCTTACCATATGTATATTTATGACTTCAAACAAAATAATTCTTACATCTTTGAGGCCAATTTTGTTTTCAAGTTCTCACTGTTTGTGCTCATTGACCGTACCTTCTGCAGTTTCACTTTGGCTTTGAACAAGATTTGATGCACTTTATCAAAGTGTGGCCTTGTTGCATTTTTTGTATCCTCCATCCACTGCTGAACCTTCTTGTAGGGGCAAAGTATTCGGCTGCAATCCTTTTCATCCAAAACCTACAGCCAAAAACAAGTTCTACTTGAGAATGCCTTCATGAGGCAACTTCTTTGATTCTTTTCCTCGCATTATATGAAAGAATTTCAAGGTAAATTTAGAGCAACAAAAAATCCTATCTTACAGTTCAACAAGTGTAAAAAATATAGAAGATCTATGTTTTTTAAATGAATTTCTTCCCAAACAGTCAGGTAATATCAGAGCAAGAACAAAAAAGGTATTGCCTGCAATCCTAGACACTGTAAATTATGCTCTAGGTTTCAGCCATTAAAAAAAACACGTGAAACTTATGATGTAATTAACCTTTACATCCATGGAAAATTCAACGTAAGAGCATGAAGCTGAAATCTTTCCTTGCAGAGTTATATTCCCATTTCAGCATCAGTAAACATAAGGCGATAGTCCATAAAAACAAGTTGGACTTCTGACTACTGCCTAGAAGACATAACCCATCACACTACTACATCCATGTTTTGTTCATCTCTATAGCACCTTGCTCTGTTCTGACAGTGAGATCAAGTGTGCATGTCGTTGGGTGTTGGAAAAGAAAAGGGAGGAGAGAGGCAGCACAGATTTTTCCCTTGTGTTCAAATTTGATTAAGTCCTCATGCCTCAAAATCCTAATACCAAAACTATAAGTAACTCTCTGACTAAGAATTTTTATCTCTATCGCAGCCAATACATCCCTTTCTTTGTTTCTTTATAGTTACATAGCCAATACTAATTATATCATAGAAGCAAAGAGTCATATTTATATACCTCCAGTTGCATTAGTTCACAAACTAGGCTTAGATCAGCTATGGATGGTTGATTTCCACCTAACAAGAACCGGCCACTTCCCTTAAGCCACACAGACTCTATCTTTGACAGGGATGAAAATAGAACTTTCTCGGCCTCAGCAGCTGCTTGTGGATCCAGAGGTAGACCAAGGACAGGTGCTAATGTGGTATTCTTGACATATTCAGCTGAAGAAGAAGTATAAAATGGAAAGCACCAGCTTATCAGAATCTTGGGAAAGAAAAATAAACAAAAGCTTTCCAGTGGAAGTCGCCAGGAACATTGTAACTAGAACCAGTGGAATATAAGCTGTTTTGTATGTCAATTTCCAAGTCAGAAGCATAACAGCAAAATCAAATTAAACATGTACAAAATAATGATTCTCACAATTGTTTCAGATCAAATTTTTTATGGCATACCTGCACCACGGCGTAAGTTGGAGTGATGCCAATCCAAAACCGAGTTGATTTTAGCTCTTTTGAAAAGATCCGCTGGGTACCTTACAGTGGGAACAGGCAGACTTGTTTATAATTGGCCATGGCATGTAAATCTTGGAATTAAATAAAAAATAACAAAATATTCTTTGAATATACTAAAAATCCTGCACGAGAAAGCATAGGTCAACCAAATACACATTGTTCCTGCATTAGACAAGACCAAGCACCTTTTCAGTGTGGTTACAGTGAGAATCATATTCATTTAACCAGTAAGTTTTAGTAAATAGAAAAACGTCCCTGCTAATGTTGTCCATTTTTAAAGATTGAAAAGTGACTATACTAATATTGTCCAGTTTCTCCTTTCATATCTTAAAGATTAAAGCAATCAACAAAGTCTGCCTTGGTACAACAAAAGACAACAGATCAACAAATAGCCCACGAGCCCTTAGTGACAGGAGCATGTTCCTTGCTTTTTTTCAACACATTTTTTTGGGCGTTAAGAACAACACAGCTTACATCATATCTACATCATTGCCAATACCCATTTCATTTCTTTATCCAGCAAGAATTTCCTATATTTAAGCCACCCATATCCCAAAATGTACAGAAATTAATTACATTGGATAAGCAGCTTTTACATACCAGTGATCAGCAACTCCCGGAAATACACAAGCAAGATAAATTAAGATCGCGTGACTGCAAAGAACAATCAATAATTCAATAAGTAATTTGACGAATTAAAATGTTTAACGGCAAAAGGGAGTGCCAATTCTCTTTGTCATCTACAATTTATGGTGCAGGTCACATAACTAAATCATAGGAAAAATGGCTAGCAACAAACTCAGGTCCTAGATTTACAGAAACGAAAAATGTGAGAGATGACAAAGGCAAGAGAAGTGTTTAAATTACCTCTCAAACAGCTTGAACCTTCCATCAACTATAGCTGGCAATTTTCTCATAGGGTTTATCTCTGAAACCATAATCAACAAACACTTAATTCTGCTAGCACAATTTAAGCGACAAGAACACTTAAATTAACATCATTTCCATCTGGGGAGGTCTCAATTCTGCTAATAAACAACAAAAGCCTCAGTTTTTTGACCCGATTCGCAAATAACTAAACACGGCATGAACATAGACAGACACAGAAGGGGGGCAACTTGATTGAGAGTACCTTTGAATTCAGGAGTTAAATGCTGGCGCTTTGATATGTCAACTCTAACCTCTTCAAAGTCTATCCTGTTTACCCTGCATCAATAATATACAATTCCCAGATCAAATACACGCAAAAAAAAAAACCATGTTCAAGAACTTGCAGTTAGAATTAGTACATGAGGAAGCTATTACAAAGGGAAATGAAATAAAGAAAATTACTTGCAGAAGATGAGAACAGCCCGTGATGGCTGTGACATTCTGTCTGCGTATACTTTCAGCTTCATTTTCTAGTTTCTCTCTCTCACTAGATCTCTGATTCTTAGTTCTTACAGTTGAATCGTTGATGTGAGGTACTAAGGTAGCAGATAGAGCCTTTTCCCCCTTTTGCACTGTTCTATCTCAGGCTCTGAAACCTTATCACACATACATATATTGTAAGAGTTAATTATAACTAAGTCCCTGTAGTTTACCAACAATAATTGATTAATCCTCATGGTTTCAAATATTAATTTTTAATCCCTATTTTCTTAAAATCTGTCTATAACTTAATTCTTTTGTCAATTTTATGTTCTTTTTCTATCAGATAAATTGGGGAAAAAAATGAAAGATAAGAGGGGAAATTTGATGGGAAAAAAGAAAGAAAGTTAATAATATATATATATTTAGGAAGAAATATCACTCAAATCTTTCTTTTACTGGATGGGAGGTCCAATAGCCTTAGAACTACAAAACAGGGCACTAAATTTGGACCTGACAATTTAGTGAAAATTATAAATCTTAAAGTGGCATGTCCCCTTGTGTCTCAATTATCTAAACCCTTTTCACCATAAATTTAAGTTTTTTTTTTCAAATTCACGTATCAATATAAAATTATTTTTATATTTTATAATTTAAGCTTTTAAATTGAGGTAATTTTTTGACATGATATTAAAACTTTGTTAACTAAATAATTACGAGTTCAAATCTCATCATTATTATTTTAATTAATAAAAGTTAATCACATAATAGTATAAGTTTATACAAGTTTTAAGTTCAAATAATTTTAATTTAAAAAAAATATTTTAGAGGACAATATAAAATTATTATTTTGACCTCATTTGAAAAAAAAAAAACAATGACATCAAATATTTATCTTTATTTGATTTTAATTTGTTCATTAACAACCTCAAAATTTGATTTTAATTTATTTCTGAACAAGCTCAAACTCGATCGTATCGAACCAAGCTTTAACATTATTTTGGTTCTTAAGCTCCTCTCGAACTCAATTTGATTTATATAAACCAAACTTGAACACTATGATACTCCTCTCGGCTTGTTTACAGCCTTAAGAATTGAGCATTTCCCAAATATTTTCCCCGCAGAAGCCTCTCCGTTCTTCTGCTTTTGCTGATGAGAAAATCAGCGTCAATGTTCTTCCCCTTTCAGTCTTTCTACATGCCAAGGTAAAGTGTATGCTTCAATGCTTCCACCAAAACAAATTGGATGTTATGTTTGGTGATAATCCTCATGAAGATTCATGAGATGGGTTGTGTTGCCATTAGTTTCTTAGCCACTAGAAAAACTTTAATGCACTTAATAACACTGTAAATCAAAATTTCATAAGAAAAAACGGATAAGGAAAGAACGTAGCTCCAGCACCATTTTATACCTTTGGATTTGAAAGATGATGTTACAGTCAAATCCAAATGTGTTAAGGGTATCAGGCTATCAGCACATGCCGATGCTCGGCACTGCAGCACACCTCCGAAACAATTACTGCTGGACTGATGACTCCATCATTCAAGAGTTTAAACACACATTGTCACAAATTTTTACCCAGTAAAGTTTAACACAATGGTTTCGGTTTGTGGCAGTCTCTGCTATCTATAATACATCAGAAATTGTTATTATAGAACATCGCAGGATATCAAAAGTGCATAAATTATTAACATGCTGTGTCCACCTCGTTATTTGATCCAGTCGAGCTGTGGAAAATTCTTGGCTCGAACTTCCACTGGATGAACCAAGAAATGCTTATTGCTTTTAAATGATTTAAAACAAAGACCCCTTACATATCTTGCTCCACCTCAATGGTTTTACTCGATTACTGTTGCATCTGTAGTTTAGCTTGGGCTCCAAAGAGGGTTTGATGCTCTTCATCAAAGGGGGACCTTGTTGATTTTTTTGTATCCTCAATCCACTGCTGAACCTTCTTGATGGACCAAGTATGTGATTGCTCTCCGTTTCATCTACAAACTAAAGTCCAAAAAAAGTTTTGCCTTGAGATAACAAAGGCCTTTTATCGGCAACTTCATTTCCTCGGTATCAAATATAAATAGATGTTCGATGCAAGTTTAAAGCAACAAAGATTCCAACCTTACTATGTGTTAGTGTATATGTGTGTGGCAATGTAAGTGTGCATGTGCGTATGGGGAAGGAAAGAAAGAAATTTATGCTCAACCTGTCCTCCAATGACTTCGTGGATACAAGGTGAACTACCATTAATCCTAGAAACTATGAGAAAGAAACTTGGTCTAGGTTTCAGTTCTCTTTAAGCAAACACATGAACTTGAGTAGAGAGAGGCCTCCCATAAATCAATAAAGCAATGAGGTTGACTCAACGTATCTGCTTAGTATTGACCAAAAATCTCATGGAAAATCAATGTAAAAGCTTGTAGTTGGCAAGTTCCCTTGTGGACAAAGATTACTCTAATGAAGAGAGCTGGACTTCAAAAACTGCGAAGAAGACATGAAACACGTTGCAACAATATCTATATTTTGTCTCCCTCAATAGTATTTTGTTGTGGGAATGATTGTGGGAATGAGATTACTTCTGGGTGTTTAAAAGGGAGGCGAGAGGGAGTGATTCAAGTTAAGTAAATCCTCACACCCTAAAAAACTATATTGTATCCGAAACTTTAGCTAAACCCCACTCTTATTGAATTTTCTCCCATTATAGCAGCAACGCTAGCTACATCGTATAGAAATGGTGAGTCATATCTACATACCTGTAGTTGCATTATCTCACAGAGGAGGCTTAGATCAGCTATGGATGGTTGGCTATACTGCCTAGCAAGAACTGGCCACTCTCTTTAAGCCACAGAGCCTCTATCTTCGACAGGGATGAAGGTGTATAGCTTTGTCAATCCAAAATTTGAGTGAATTTAAGCTCTCTTGTAGTGATCAGCCGGATACCTTACAGTGTGAACAATAAAACATGTTAAGAACTGGTCACCAGCATACAAGTCTTAAAATCATATAAAACGTTCAATTAGTCTTTGAATACACTAAATCCTGCAACTGAAAGCACATGCAGACCAAAGACACATTGTCACCTGCATTATACAACACATTCTCACACAGTACTAGCAAAAATTTACAAGTGCTGGACATGTATAAAATTATATCGTAGAATAGAGTTGCTAGCAGCAAACTCAAGTTCTAGATTTCCAGAAACCAAAACATACGAGATCAATCACAAGGACGAGCAAGTAACTAGCAGTTTGTGTTTATGTTACCTCTCAAAAAGCTTGAATTTTCCATCAACTACAATCGCTGGCACTTTTCCCATAGGATATATTTCTGAAATCGCAATGAAGAATCACACATGACTGTCTCAACTTTCTTGAGAAAGACAGATCATTCCCCGGCACAGATTTTTGCACCCTAAACCCTTGATGACCATAATTTCCATCTGGAGTGGTCTCAAGTTTGCTAACAAGCAACAAAAGCCTCAACTTTTGCACTAAAAAAAAAATCGACACATATATAACACACAGAGAAAAGGAATGCTTGATTAAGGAGTACCTTTAATTCAGGAGTTAAACATTTTAGTGTTGATTTTGGTTTTTTTAAGAGATGTAGAAATAGAATTTGTGGAAGAGAAAAAACATTTTAGTATTTTGTTTGGTTTTTTTTTGGAGCATGAAAAACAAGGAAAAAAAATTAATATATATATTAGCTCTTCATTTAGCACCATCGGATTAAAAAAGGTTTTCTAAAAAGCTGTAAAAATAAATAAAAAAAACCTTGCAGAAGATGACGATTTCCCTTGAAGGCTGTGACGAACGATCTACATATACTATGAAGTATGAACCCTTTATCCTCAAAATGGTTACGTGGATATCTAATTTAATTAATAACAAGATATTCATATAAAATTGTAAAAGAAGATTAAATTAGGCTATCTACGGTTCATGCTTTTGATTGCATGTTTGTGTAACATGTTAGTGATTTTTTTTTTAAAGTTGTTAAAAGTTACTTTAAAAAAAATCACTAACATGTTATCAATCATGTAATCAAAACCATGAACATGCATTTTAAAAAACAAATATTAAAAAAATATTTTTTTATTTTATAAAATTTATTTTTAATATTAGTATATTAAAATAATTTAAAAATATCAAAAAAATTAATTTTAAATAAAAAAATTTAAATATTAACTTTTTTCTCACCTTTTTAATATGTATTTCTTGTATAACTTCTTTTCACAAACTTCATAATGAGTTCCAAAATTCAAGATGTTTAGGAATAAGATTGATATGTCGAATAATCGGTTAATTTTTTAGTTTAAACAATATGATTTATTTTTTTCTAATTAAGGTATCCAGTAACATAATATAGAAGCCTAGATAATTAGTAATTGGTAACTAGTGATGCTTGGTAAATCAAGGTGACTGGTAATTGATACATGCAAAAGGTCTTTTTTGATGAATATGTAGACTCTTGTATGCTTAAGTCAGTAACTTTATATATAAAAAAAAATACAGTGATATTTTAGAAAGATAAACTCTAAAAATATATGTGTTAAAAATGTTAAGAATGAAGAAATTATGAACCTTGAGTTTGAAGGATTTATAATGTATTTGTAACCCATAAGTGTTGTCTTTCTGTTAATAAAAGGGGCTAAAATATATTTTTACCATAGTGATATTTTGAATTGAATTATACTTAAAATAAAACATATTGAACCAATATAAAATAATAAGAGACCATTTTGAAGTGTTGAAAAAATTCTTAAAATAGTGTTGGGCTCAGGCATAGTTACTTAGCCCATTAGGAATGAAAAATGAGTCCAAATACGTTGCTTAGATCTAAATATGTTAGGCTTGAACATAGTACCCTGAGTCCACAAGAGTGTTCGAGTTCACGCCCAAGACTAAGAGTGTGTAAAAACACATGTTTTTAATAGCAATATGATTTATTGAATAAAAAATAAAGATAATTAAAATAAAGATTAGAAAAAATTCTATTGAGTTGAAATAAAGAGTAAAAATATATATGTCTATAATCAAAACTCCCTTTTCTTGATCATGTGTTTTTATTTCTACTTTTGTTCATGAAAACATTTTCTTTTTTTTAATAATTATTGTTTTTAAATTAAGACTTATCATAATCTTAGAAGAAAGTTTGAATATAAATTAAATCGATAATTTCCCTAATAAATATATAAGAAATATAAAATTTGAGAAAAAGTATATAAAAAACTTACCATAAAAAATAATTTATAGATATCTTATGTGCATTAAATGTTTATAAGGGTTTTTTTAAAAAAATTAAGCATATTAGATTCATATATAATTATTAATATTACCATAAAAACCTATAATATTATTTAAAAACTATTTTATAATCAAATAATAATTTAAATATTATTTCAATAAATTTATTTAAACTCAATCCTATTACAAAACATATAAAAAATAAAGGCCATTACAAAAATAGCCAGACACCACTAAATTGGTGAGATTGACGTGTTTGCAAGCCCAAAACTATAAAGCCCAGGCATGCTTAGGTAAAGTGTAGATCATTATGTTTGTTTTTAGGACTATGAGTATTCAACTATGTTCCTATTTATCTCTCTCTCTCTATATTTTTTAAAACATAGTGCACACGACATGTGTACACACACATGATATGCTATTGGAATACAAAACTCACGCTCAAATAACTTTTACCATGTCCTGTTTATTTTTTTATTTAAAAAATATTTAAAAAAATTAATTTTTTTTATTTTAAAATTAATATTGTTTAGGTGTTTCCAGATTATTTTGATATATCAGATTATTTTGATATATTGATATCAAAAATAATTTTTTTTTAAAAAAATTATTTTAATGCATTTTCGAGTGAAAAACATTTTGAAAAATAACCGCAACCACGCTCGCAAGAACCGTGGCTTTTAAGATATGTAGTAATACAATGTATAGTATTTTTTAAAAATATTTTTTATTTAAAAATATATTAAAATATTTTTTTGTTTTTAAAATTATCACATAAATACCATAGAAAAATATTAAAATAAAAATATTAAATTGATATTTTTTTTGAAGCTAAATATACTTTTAAAATAAATAAAAATACAGTTTTAAATATAAAAACAAACGTGTTTTTAAATCAAGAGGATTAAAGGTAAGTGATCAAAAAAAAGTTAGTTTTATCTTTTTGATTTTTCAAATAGATATAAAAATTGCAGTTGAATATATTGTATCATCATAAGATGTTATTTTTTAAAATCGTTAAAAGTCAGTCCAAGTTAGACCCTTGGCATTTTATCCACGGGCGCACACAACTAAATTCAAACCAGGTGGTCACAGTGGAGTGGACCACTGAAAAAGAAAAGAAAGAAAGAAAGAAAACAAGCTCATGGCAGCAAAAATGAAATCCCCAACAGCGGGTTATTTCTCTGAAAATACCGGGAAAACTAAAAAATAGAAGCTGCTTATTGCTGCACCAGTAAAGAGACACATGCAGCGTAGCAATTAATTAATAAAGTCTCTCTCTCTAAAACTGCCCTGCCTCTCTCTCTCTCTCCTAGTTTCTCGTGCCCAACCACAGCACCCGCATTTCTCTCTCATGGACGGCGACTTAAATGCAGCTGCAGACACCTTCATGATTGCTTGAAAATGTTTGCCATCTAAAGTTATCTTTCTTTTCAGTGACGATACCAAGTATGTATAAAGAAGTGACGCTTTTTCTTTCTCAGTTTCATTTTGTTACTGTTTGTTTTCTTTTGGAAAAATTAGCTCCAGGAAGCAAACTCTGGCTTGCATTTTTCTTTTTAAATGAAAAATGATATGTGCATGTTCTTCTTTGATTTTGCACCTCTTTCTCTGATGTTTCAATTTCTGTTTGGTTGCCGAGAAAATAGAACGTTATTTATTGAGTCATGCGGTTCAGTTTGATCTGATTTCCATTATTTGATTTTTGTTTTCCTCTAAAAGATCTTGGTTTAGATTTTTTTATCAATTTCCTTTTTCCTTCTTTTTGTTAGCTTGGGAACAAAAGTGTCATCGCTTCTCTTTTTGTTATTTCCTCGAAGTATTATATTATTATTATTATTCTTATATGGAATCGAAAGAAAAGGTCATGTGTCTTAAGCGTGCTTTTAGGATCTTTAACTTCAAAGAGTGGACCGATCATATAATTATGTAGTTAGCTTGTATGCCATGCCGTGGAGTACTTGTTTTGATTATTTATTTATTTGCTTGCTTGCATGTGTTGAGATCTTTTCAGTAGGGAGCCTACACATGCCTCGATTTAATTAAAGTGTTTAACTTGTCTGCCTTTTCGATTACAGTTCCTTTGATTTCATCCAATTTCAGCATTTTAAGTTAACTAACTAATGGGTTGTTAGGAAAACAAAAAATAAAGTGAGTTGGTAATTTGCTCAAAAGATATAAAGTACTCTTGGTGGTGTTTGCTTCATCCACTTAATTAGTGCTTCGTTAAGGTTCGAATTCATGGGAAATAAGTGGGTATTCTGAGGTAAATAATCAGTGCTGCTTCTTTTTTATGAATGTTTAGGAGTAATGGTGGAATTCATGAAGCATGTTAAAGAAATTTGATGAAATTCTTTTTGTGCTTTCATGATTGAATTCTCCTGGATGTACACAGAGCTAAGTTACATATTAGAATTGTTGTTCGTCATTGGGATTTTATGAATGACTGGAGTTGGTTTACTTTCTATATATATATATATATATCAGCTCTGCTGTGAACTGAGCTGCCCGCGAGGGATAGCCATTACTGTAGCAATATTTACCAAGTCATTGGTTTTCCGATTCATGTTTCTCTCTGTTTTAATTTAGTTTTGTAAAATTCCATTTTAACGAAACCAGTTTTGTGCAAGTTCTTCTGTTTGCTATACAATTCGAATGCACTAGTCCATTCAATCATTTAGTCAAAACTCATAAATTATTATTCATTCCAATGAGATTTACCAAGTTCAGCTTCAGTTATATCACATCGTGATTATTGCATCTAAATTACATTTCTTCTTTGTTGATATTTGCAACACAGTTTTTTAAAAACAATTATTGTTGTTTTCTGCACTGCAGGTACCTATAGCCCAGTAGTTCATAATATTTGCTAAACGAGCCTAGTTGCTTCTGCATCATGATGAGCAACATTAAGCTAGGGGTAGAAGTGGTGAGTGCCCACAATCTTTTGCCCAAAGACGAGCACGGTTCATCCAGTGCCTTTGTAGAGCTCGACTTTGATGGCCAGAGGTTCCGCACGACCATCAAAGAAAAGGATCTCCATCCTGTGTGGAATGAGAGTTTCTACTTCAACGTCTCTGACCCTTCCAACCTCCACTATCTCACTCTTGATGCCCATGTTTACTGTAACATCAGAGCTACCAACTCCAGGTCCTTCCTTGGTAAGGTTTGCCTCACTGGGAATTCATTTGTACTGCACTCTGATGCTGTTGTGTTACACTACCCTCTGGAAAAGCGTGGAATTTTCTCACGTGTGAGAGGAGAGCTTGGCCTGAAAGTTTATATTACCGATGATGCATCCATCAAATCTTCTACCCCACTTCCTGCAGTTGAATCTTTGCCAGCTAAGGATCCAGGCTTAACACATACTGAGGCTCCGGTGGTCCACCCCATGACAAATTCTGTACCTCATAAAAGAGTTGAGAGACACACCTTTCATCATCTTCCTAACCCAAATCACCAGCAAAATCAGCATCAGAATCATTCTTCTGCTCCAGCAATTAGCCATCATGTACCAAAGTACGTGGCTGACGAGATGAAAGCTGCGGAAACACAGCCTCCGAAGTTAGTTCGCATGTACTCTGCGTCATCATCACAACCTGTTGACTATGCCCTTAAAGAGACAAGTCCCTTTCTTGGCGGGGGAAGAGTTGTTGGGGGGCGGGTTATTCACGGAGACAAGACCGCAAGCACTTATGATCTTGTTGAACGGATGTACTTTCTGTACGTGAGAGTTGTTAAAGCTCGTGATCTTCCTGCCATGGATGTTACAGGAAGTCTTGATCCATTTGTCGAGGTGAGAATTGGAAACTACAGAGGAATTACAAAGCACTTTGAAAAAAAGCAAAATCCAGAGTGGAATCAGGTGTTTGCTTTTTCAAGGGAACGGATGCAAGCTTCTGTTTTAGAAGTTGTGATCAAGGACAAGGATCTTGTTAAAGATGACTTTGTGGGCGTCATAAGGTTTGACATCAATGAGGTTCCATTGCGAGTCCCCCCAGATAGTCCTCTAGCTCCAGAGTGGTATCGGCTTGAGGACAAGAAGGGAGAGAAGATAAAGGGCGAGCTGATGCTTGCAGTATGGATTGGAACCCAAGCAGACGAGGCCTTTCCTGATGCCTGGCATTCTGATGCAGCTACCCCTGTAGATAGTACACCGGCTTCCTCCACTGTGATACGTTCAAAGGTCTATCATGCACCGAGGCTGTGGTATGTACGTGTTAACGTTGTTGAGGCCCAAGACTTAGTCCCATCAGAGAAGAACCGTTTCCCTGAAGTGTATGTTAAGGTACAGATTGGAAACCAAGTTTTGAAGACGAAGACATATCAGGCTCGGACTTTTAGTGCCTTATGGAATGAGGATCTTTTATTTGTGGCTGCTGAACCCTTTGAAGACCACCTGGTTCTTTCGGTTGAGGATCGTGTCGGTCCTGGAAAAGATGAGATAATTGGGAGGGTCATTATCCCGTTGAGCTCTGTGGAGAAGCGTGCTGACGATAGGATAATTCATTCTTGTTGGTTTAACCTGGAAAAGCCAGTTGCTGTGGATGTAGATCAGCTGAAGAAAGATAAGTTCTCTAGCCGTATCCATCTTCGAGTCTGCTTAGATGGAGGATACCATGTTCTTGACGAGTCAACTCATTACAGCAGTGATCTTCGTCCTACAGCAAAACAGCTTTGGAGGCCTCCTATTGGGATGCTGGAACTTGGCATCTTAAATGCTGTAGGACTCCATCCTATGAAAACACGAGATGGAAGGGGTACATCGGATACATACTGTGTTGCAAAGTATGGTCACAAATGGGTCCGGACACGCACCCTTATTGACAACCTGTCTCCCAAATACAATGAGCAGTACACATGGGAAGTTTTTGATCCAGCTACAGTTCTTACAGTTGGTGTATTTGACAACAACCAGCTTGGGGAAAAAGGTTCAAGTGGAAAGGATCTAAAGATTGGGAAGGTTCGGATTCGCATCTCCACACTCGAAACTGGGCGTGTTTATACTCACTCTTATCCCTTGCTGGTTCTTCATCCTACTGGAGTTAAGAAGATGGGGGAGTTGCATTTGGCAATCAGATTTACATGCATATCTTTTGCGAACATGCTTTATCAGTACTCACGACCACTTCTACCCAAAATGCACTATATCAGGCCTTTCACTGTGATGCAACTAGATATGCTTCGCCACCAAGCTGTCAATATAGTGGCATTACGATTAGGTCGGGCAGAACCTCCTCTTAGGAAGGAAGTGGTGGAGTATATGTCAGATGTTGATGCACACCTCTGGAGCATGCGCCGAAGCAAGGCAAATTTCTTTCGATTAATGACAATTTTCTCAGGGTTATTTGCAGCTGGAAAGTGGTTTGGGGATATTTGCATGTGGAAGAATCCTATCACTACCGTGCTTGTTCATGTGCTCTATCTCATGCTTGCTTGCTTCCCAGAACTTATTCTGCCCACAGTTTTTCTTTACATGTTTCTGATAGGCATTTGGAATTACCGATATCGACCAAGGTACCCTCCCCATATGAACACAAAGATTTCACAAGCTGAGGTAGTGCATCCTGATGAGCTTGACGAGGAGTTTGATACATTCCCAACAAGCAGGAGCCCTGAGCTGGTCAGAATGAGGTACGATAGGTTACGAAGTGTTTCTGGAAGGATTCAAACAGTTGTGGGGGATATAGCAACCCAAGGAGAGCGATTTCAGGCACTGTTAAGCTGGCGCGATCCACGCGCCACTGCCATCTTTGTTATATTCTGCCTCGTAGCTGCTCTGGTTTTATTTGTGACACCATTTCAGGTCATAGCAGCTTTGGCTGGCTTCTACATGATGAGGCATCCAAGATTTCGCTACAGGACACCATCTGTGCCCATAAACTTCTTTCGCCGGCTTCCTTCTCGGACAGATAGTATGCTGTGAAATGGGAACTGGATGCTCGCACATTCACGTTAGAATTTGTAAGTGCTTCACTCTAGTTCTTTGTATTGCTTCCTTTGCACTTCTCGTTCACAATGGACTGACCATGAAAGCTGTAATCGCTAAAGTAGACTGCGAATAATTTGTATCTGGCATGTGTTGCCACACAGAAGTAGCATAAGGAGTTGTTAAATAGAATTTGATTAGAGCAGGAACTCTGTCGATGTTCTATAGGTTGCTTCTTTGTCAATTTCTGATCCCCCCCCCCCTTCTTCCCCCTGAACAACTCTGGGTTCTCAATTTCATATGTGACACTGTCTGATGTTCTATACTCATGAAGATGTTTAGGGATAGTAGGAGATTAATTATGAATTCAGACTTTCTCTCATTCTTTATTATTACCGCCCCAGCATATCCTCTGATGAAGTGGAAGTTTAAGCTTCAAAAACATTTCCTTCCCAGTTCTAACAATTTTTTTTTTGTTTTTTTTTTTGTGATTAACGTTTCCTACCCTCTCGATGCCCTTCATTTTGCTTCTCCCACTTCCAATGAACTTTACTCTGATAATCCATAGCATTACCATGTCTGATTTATAAGCTCATCCCAAAAGCCAGTTACCTAATAAGTAAAAACTAAGCTAGATTCAGATGAAGTTACTATTGTAGAAGCAACTTTTTGTGACACAAGCCATTGCCAACTTAATTTATAGAAGACAACTGCTGATTCTATATATTTCGTTTGCTCATTCCTGTCCAAATATTGAAAAATATTAACAGTTCTTAGGAGAAAATAGAAGGGAAGGAGGGAATCATACGAGGCAAATTTGGTAAGAAAATGGAGTGTGATCTTCCATGGTGACATGGTCTGTTCATAACAAACGACATGCTTTTCTTTTGATAATCATACAGGACAACTATTCAATAGCTTGCAAAAAATGGCATGCTTTACGTTGGTGGGGCTTGCTCATGAATGTTCATTTTTAAAATGGGTCTAATGTTTGACCTCAAAAACAGAAGCAATCCACATCAGGATTTAGGTCATCCATGGTCCGTACGTGGAATCTAATATTCTTATAGTAGTGCTGAAATTATGGATGTCAATGTACTGTAACGTGCATACAAGTTAGGCACTTCCCATGTACGTGCAACCAAGTTAAGAAACTGGAGCATAATTGTTGTTGAGATGCAACCTACCCCTAGTAGAAAACCAGAATCAAAGCCATGGATTAGCAACCATCTTTCCGAAAAATGGCTGTTTCCATTAACAGAAGGAAATCTAAACCATCCAAAAAAGCAGAAACAAATGGACATTGTTCCTGTGCTACTTTCCTTTTCAAAATTCTGTCTCGAATCCCCCTTGGCATTCTTCTTTTGATTCTTGTGTACCTGTGGTCCTCCTCCACCACCATTATCTCTGGCAAGATTGTTCATATCTGTGTTTCCTCGCGGAAGCTCAGCAATCTTTACTGCCTGTCCGCAGGTACTCAGCCTAACTTTGAAATCCCAGTTCCACTTATCAACAATAGTTTTACTAGTCCTGGCTCTACCAGCACTATCAAAGATATTGATGCTAGTCCTGGCTCCAATAGTAGCGTTACAGCATATGTCAAGGCCGCTAGTACTCCTGAACCCATCACAGATAGCAAAGAGATCGCCAATGCTCTTAGTTCCAGCACCATTGGCAACATCAAAGAAGTTGCCAACGTTTTCACGAAGGACTCGATTCCAGCCGTGATAGATGGGACAGACAAAAACAGGAACGAGGAGATTGCCATTGCCAAGAAGGCTGTCAAGGAGCAACTACAGCTGCATCGATCGTGGATGCCTAATACAAACCATGCTTCTTGTGATGGGAGGGGGGTATATGTTTATGATCTTCCATCAAAATTCAACAAGGACCTGATAGGTCAGTGTGGAGACATGATGCCATGGACAGATTTCTGCAAATATTTCAATAACGAGGCGCTGGGGGAGCCAATAGCAAACCTTGGAAAGGGCTGGTATCACACCCATCAGTACTCATTGGAGCCAATATTTCATTCAAGAATTCTGAGCCATCCATGTAGGGTTTACAATGAAAGTGAAGCAAAGCTCTTTTATGTCCCATATTATGGTGGTCTAGACATCCTGAGGTGGCATTTCAAGAATGTCTCTGATGATGTTAAAGACGCTTTGGCAATGGATCTAATGAAGTGGCTCGAGCATAGAAGACCTTGGGTTCAAAATTCTGGCACGGATCATGTGTTTGTGTTGGGAAAAATCTCATGGGATTTCAGGAGAAAGAATTATACTTCCTGGGGCACTAGATTTCTAGAGCTTGAGCAAATGCAGAACCCGATAAAGCTGTTGATCGAACGACAACCATGGGAAGTCAACGACATTGCAATTCCACATCCTACCTTCTTTCACCCTCATTCAGACGATGACATTGTTGCATGGCAGCAAAAGATTATCGGAACAACTCGAAAGAACCTAGTCAGTTTTGCTGGAGCAGCGCGGCCTGATCAACCCGAGAGCATAAGGTCAACATTGATCAATCAGTGCACTTCAACAAGCAGTGATAAATGCCAGTTTCTGGATTGTAAATCAGGTGGATGTAATCAGCCTGAATCGGTCACAAAGCTGTTTTTGGAGTCTGAATTCTGCTTGCAGCCTCCTGGTGATAGTCCAACAAGAAAATCAGTATTTGATTCACTTGTTTCGGGATGCATACCGGTGCTTTTCGATCCCTTTACCGCTTATTACCAATATCCATGGCATTTACCCGAGGATCATGGTAAATACTCAGTGTTCATAGATCAAGAAGAAGTGAGGCAAATGAAGGTGAATGTGGTGGGGAGGCTAAGCAGTATTTCTGCAAGGGAAAGAGATGATATGAGGAGGTACATAGTGTATGAACTTCTACCTGGGTTGGTGTATGGTGATTCAAGCTGTCGGTTTCAGAAGTTTCAGGATGCGTTCTCCATAACAGTGAACACCCTGCTCGAGAGGGTTAGCAAAATGCAATGAAGTTTATATCAGCCTTTTGTTTTCCCCCCCTCTTTTCTTTCGTAATTGATTTTTTTAATACCATGAAGGGTGTACAAAATGGAGACAATTCATTTTACATGATATGATTACAGATTTTTAGATTTTAAATTCTGGACACCATTCTTTCTTCACAGGGAATCTGATTTAAAATGTCAATATTCTGTGCTGTCATACGATGCTTGAAGAGACCCGCTTGCTAATATATACTTTTATCCACCTTCTCTTTTCCGGCATGCACACGTATTGGATTTTTTATCCTACAGTCCTCCTAAGTTTATTCTTTTCATGAAAAGAAAATCGTCGAGCATTTTATGTTAAAGAATTTTAAATAATAAACCTAATTTGAAAGCTCAAAATTATTTGAAAATAAAAAACCCGGTTTAAATATTAACAAAAATTATTCCAGAAAGAAAAAAAACATTTTTCATTAAATAATAAAATAGTATAATCATCATTTTATTTTTAAAAAATAAATAAATCAATTATCAAGAGTAATACCATCTTTCACCAAAGTTTATTAGTTATTATTAAATTGGTTAAAAACAACTTGATTTTTATATATATATTTTCAAAACGCAATAAAACCATTAAATTATTTTTAAAATTACATTTTATTTATCTTGGATTTTTAATAGAATTTGATATTTTAATAAATATAAAATATAATTAAAAAACTAAAATTGATTGTTGCGTGAGCGGTGACGCGGCAGCGCGCCAGCCTTGTCGGCACCTCTCTATTAACAATCTCTCAGCAGATTGAATGCCGCGTGAATACCTATATGATCATCTTGAACTAAACCACTACAGGCAGATTTTGAAAGAGCGAAATAATGTAGAGTTCTAGAAACACAGGCCGACAAATATTAGAACCCACGTCTGAACATTTGAAGCTCACAAAAATAAAAATTAAATAAATAAAAACAGTCATCTTGGAAGACCTTTCGACACCCGCATCTTCCGTTTCACACCGCCATGCAACAACAATCCTGACCGTCCAATAACCTTGGCCTGAACTTCACCCACGTGTATTCATATCCATCCACAACGTCTATCCTTAGCATCTTCTGTCTTGCCGATCAAAACCCAAAAGTTGACCATCTATCTCGGGCCCCACTACTCTTTCCTTTAAATTCTCAATGCTCTGTTCCTGCTCTCGCATTCTCTATCTCTCATAAAACTCTCAACTTTGCGTCATTTTTATTATCGAAGCACTTATCTTTCAATTCCAAGCGAACCCTTTAATCTTCCTTGCATAATTCACCAGTTTCTTTGATTTCCCTATCGCTCAAAACAGAGAATTCAAGGCCTTTATTGGGTTGTTTGAGATTCAATCATTCAATGGCTAGCCAATCCAGTGCTCAATCAGTTCATGATTTCACTGTTAAGGTAATTTTTTGTTGTATTTTATTTATGGTTTTTCTCTCAGTCTTTCTCAATAAAGTTGCTCGCTTGATGCTGATATTGAGGTTTTGGTATCATAACTGGCTTTTATTTTCCTTTTTTGTTTGTTTGATTTGAACGGTGCTTAATAGTAGTCTAATCATTTGTTTTGCTGCTGGAAATTTAGGGGATCTCTTTAATTGTTGTTAAGGGGGGAAAAAGGACTAAAATGGTTTTTTATGCAAGGAAGGTCTTATTTCTTAAGGTTGTTGAGGTGGTACGAACTAGCATAATTTCAATCTGTGGATGTGCGGCTTATTGGCTGTTTCTCTGTTACCACTGAACCATCTAATGTATTAACTATGATTCCTCTGTGTTCTACTTATATTTATATATAATGCCTTGGTTCTCTCTTGACTGTAGGATGCTAGGGAAAATGATGTTGACCTCAGCATATATAAGGGGAAGGTCCTCTTGATTGTCAATGTTGCTTCACAATGGTAATTCATTTCGTCCCTTTTCATCTGTCCTTAACGGGAAGAGACTGAGGGGTTTTCTGGTTTTTATTAAAGAGATGTCCATTTCTTTTAAGGATAACTATGCTGTAAGATAATGCTCCTCGACTCAGTTCCAATCTCCCTGGACTAATAATTAGTGTGCCACAGGGTTTCGTCAGTGAGTTCACTCCTCATTTTGTTGAAATCACAGAGCGTGAAGTGAACTCATAAGTTGGGAAATAAGGGTGAAGAATCCCTTTCAATTGAAAGAGGATCCTTCTTCACCATCTCTTAGACAGGAGTTTATTGTTTACTTCTCTAACCTTTAATTTTGGTGCAGTGGCTTGACCAATTCAAACTACACGGAGTTGACCCAGCTATATGACAAATACAGGGATCAAGGTAAACTTCTATTATATTTTATGTTTTGTGTTGTGGCACTTAAATGTTTACTGACTTGTATGTGGCTTTTTTTTCATGAGTTAGCTTCTGCTGTAGGAATATATGAACCCCTATTAGTCACTAGCTGGGCTGCTACATGGGTTTGCCTGTATCTTTCTGATGACTTTTTGCGAATTTCAACTTCGTATCTAATTGATTGGCATGGCTAAACCTTGCAAGTCATTGCCATCTTGCTGTAATGCCCGTTCTTTTTTCTTATCACTTGCCTTTGTGCTGATGCAGGTTTGGAGATTCTGGCTTTTCCATGCAATCAGTTTGGATCTCAGGAGCCAGGGAACAATGAACAAATAGTGGAGTTTGCTTGTACTCGCTTTAAGGCTGACTATCCCATATTTGATAAGGTATGCTAACTCTGAGATTTTACAGCCTGATGAAGATGGATTTCTTAATTTATAATCAATTTTCTTTCTCGCATGACTGCCAAAATTTTCCCACCATTTCATGTTTGAGTTTTTGATGAACATTCAATAATTGAAGTCCCCTTATTTAAGCATATTATTTAGTTTCATGAGGAGAGGAGTCAATTAATGTTGATCTTGAGGTTAACAATGCATGTCTCGGTATAGGTTGACGTGAATGGTAAGAATGCTGCTCCAATTTACAAGTTCTTGAAGTCTAGCAAGGGTGGACTTTTTGGGGACAGCATCAAATGGAACTTTTCCAAGTTCCTGGTGGATAAAGATGGCAAAGTTGTGGATCGTTATGCTCCCACTACTTCCCCTCTTAGCATTGAGGTAAGATCTGGTTCCGCCATACATTCCCCCATATCCAGCTACTACATTTGATTTCGGGTGTCTAATTTGTAACTGATATGATCCTGGTCATTGTTACTCTCTGCAGAAAGATGTCAAGAAACTACTGGGGATTGCTTAATTGCTCAAGGCATGGTTGTTTAATTGCGCCTGTTGAAGAAATATAAGAGGACGCAGCGCTGCTATGAATAAATTGTTAATGAATATGTTTTACAAGTAATACTGAATTTATTTATGTAAAATATATTTATTATTAATAAAAAAAAAATATTTTTAATATTTATTTTTATTTGATTTATAAAGTTGTTATAAAATATTGTTTTTAAATGTTCATACTTAATGTTATATTAATTAGAGTTTTTTGAGTTTGATATATATTATGTTTTTTTCTTTATAAAAGGAAGTATAAACTCTTATAAAATGAGATATGAGCAATTAAAATGGAGGTGTTTGTTATATAATATGGACATTAAACTGATTGCAAGAAAAATTTATATGAAGAGATTATTTATGTTCATGAAAAAAATTTTGTGATAGTTGTATATATGATCTTTAGACTTATCATTAAAATAAGTTTTGATCTTGATCATATATTGTTCTAATTAAAGATAACAAACCGGAAGATTTTAGATATAAAATAAATTATATGAAGTTATTTAAGTAATCAAGAGATTATTATTAATTTAGATAAATTATAGAAAATATTTTATATGTTCTCAAATAGTAATAATGATTGTAAAATTCTTGGCTAAGGTGAAATGAGTTTTGAAAAAAATTTCAAAATCTTATTTAAATAATTAATGATTATAATATTGAGAACTAAAAAGATTTAATAAAGTAGATATCTTTCATGTTGTATTGTTTAAATTGGAATATTTATTATAAAAGAATAATAATTATACCGAGAAATTAGTTATTGTACTTTATTTTCAAATATAAATTAATTATTGAATTGATAATAAATTTAGTTGTTTAATTTATTTAATTTTATTTTATTTAGAATTATGATTTATATTTGGACTAATTTATTAGGAAATCTAAAAAGTTACATGCATAATAAACATTGGTTAGAAACTAAATGAAATGATTTTTAATCAAGTGTAACTTGATTCTAAATAAATTTTAGAAATTAAGGATTGAAATGTAATTAATACAGAAAATTACAATTCTAGACCTAGAAAAATCAAATAAAAATTTTGATTGAATAAACTTTTATATATATATATATATATCAAGGATAAATTGATATTTTATTATTCATAGGGTTTTTTAGATTTCTTTATAAATATGACTTATGTTTTTTTATTTCCTATAAAAAAAGAGTGGTGAGAAAATATACTATTTTAACACTTAAAACACATAAAAAAAAAAGAGCTAACACTTTAAGGTATATCAATCTCTCTTCTAAAAGGGTAGTTCGTATAAATTATCATTAGAGACCGGATATTTGAACGATTTGTGGTTTATAACCACTCAATCTAAATATTCAAAACAATAAAAAAAACATGTAATTTTTAAATAATTTCCATATAAATCTTAAATAACCCTAAATTTATTTTAGTGCAATCAAATGTTTTGAAAAACCCAACATAAACATCATGTTGTGATGTTGGGGGTGTATTTACCCGGTCTTTTTCACTTATGCAAGGATCGCAAGACGTATTATAGCTAATCTTGAGAATGTAGTTTCCAACGTTATACGGACCGTATGCTTTTCTTCCTTTTTTGTATTTTTTTTTTTTTAATGTATAACCTCGTCTGTATCTTTCAAGGATCTTGTTCATCTTTACTGTTGTATCAGTCTCCTCCTCCTCCTCCTCCCAATCGGAATGTGGCTTCTTGCGAAGAAGAATGCTTCCTCCTGAGTGTTTGGATCCTTCTGTACCTGTTGGATGACGAGAGAGATTAGGTATTATTGCAGCTGTTTGGAATAGCCTTAAATAAATTCTTGTATCTCCCATAGTTTTTTATGAAAAAATATTAAATTATTATTTTATTATTATTTAAATATGTTGATATAAAAAGTAAAGAAATATTATTTTGATATATTTTTAAACAAAAATATTTACACCCACATAAAAAAAACCAATGATATCCAATTAAATATCACAACCTATTATATAATATTCCAAAATAATAATAATAAAAAAAACTTTGAACTAATTTAATCAATTCTTTATTAAAGAAATGAACTTTTCCACTATGAGGCTTCTAATTAACAAATAACTTAAACCTAATTTCAATTCAACAAAATATTAGTCATTCACTAATAATTCAAATTCTGAGATTAAACAAAAATCAACAATATATAGAAGGAAAGAGGGAGAGAGAGATGACTTGAGCAAGAATTGTCTACCTTTTAAAAGGGATCACAACCCTTTAAATATCTACCTTTACAAGAAAAGAAAATCAAAATCCTTAAATAGATAGGGGAAATAAAAATAAATTCCAAAATTATACAATAAAATAATAAAACTGAGTCAAACATTTTTCTTTGGACTTTTTTGAAAGCCTAAGTTGGCTAGCTTTTTTAAAAACATAGCCTATAAAATCTTTTAATAAAATTTAAGCGAATTCTAATAATTGAATTGAAAATTAAGAATTTTTTATTAAATAAATTGTTTAACATAACCAATCTCTTCCTTGGACATGTTCCACTAATTTGTGAATGTAATACATGCATATCTAAATGTTCAAAACCCTATATTTTTTTTAATTAACGTGGATGTTCGGGTCAGTTTGCGCGTACCTCAATTAATTTCACGGACCCGAAAGTTAACGACCATATAATCCTCTAGTGGCCATCATATTAGCAACCACAAAATTCGAACATAAAACCACAGGGGGAGTAAACCCTTTAATCTCAATCTTTTATCACTAGATCACCTACTAGATGGTTAAAACCCTACGTCTTCATGAAAACATCTCGTGGCATCATTGTCCTTTAAAGATAATAATGGGTTTATTAAATTTAATTAAGCAACAAAAGCATATTCTTGTGAATGTTTACCAGGACCTACAAAGCTGGTGTAGTTCAAGATCTAATTGCAAGTAGATTTTTAAATTAATTTTAAATATAAAAAAAATATGTCAATGTTGTGGATTCTTCTTTAACTATGATGATTGTTTTTTTTAATTAAAATGCAAACATTTTTTTTTTATCCTGGAGGCTATTTTTTTACCAAGAATAAATGAATTTTATTTTTATAAACACATCATGAAAATACAATTTATTTTTATAAAAATATGAAAAGAAAAAAATTACAGATAAATTATAACAATCTTTCTAAAGATTATCAAATTAATGTTTTTTAAATAACCACTAATTAAAAAGGGTGCCCTGAACAATTTTTTAAAAATAAAAGCGAGGGTACTATTTATTTATTAAAGTAGAAACTTATCAGAACCATAAAAAAAAATTAATAAAAAAATGTTTTCATTATTAAGTTATGGATGCATTAAAAAATGTAAGAATAATACATTGGTATTTTTGGAGTCTTTTCTCAATCTAATCATGCGACAATAAGACAATTTGCAGAGAAAGGCTAAAAAAAAAAATCAAAAAGAAAAGCAAAGCAAAGACAAATCATGAAAAGTTGTGAAAAAAGAAAAGGAAAGGCAATTTTATAAAAAACTTATCATGTTAACATTAAATATGATATTTTAAAATTATATTAAATTTTTTTATTACAAGTCAAAACTTTCAAACATTAAAAATATCATCAAAAATAGAACAGAAAAGACAATCTATTCACTTTTTTTATTGAATGTTGATAAGCTATTTGTTATCTCTGGAATGTAAATATGACACATTCAAGTTATTATTGGTGATTTTTTTTAGTGTTATTGAATTTATCTCATTGAAATTTTTCTAGTGATGACAATGATGTCATGATCGGAGCTCCGGTATGTTTTCAAAGTCTCCTTTTTATTTTTTTATTTTTTCTTACTACTCTACTCATGTGCAACTTATTTCATATTTTTTAAAAAATATCATGTTTTTTAATAATAATAAATTTGAATGTTGCATTTCTTAATCGTAATATATATAAATTGTGTTAATTTCTTCTCTTTTTTAAAATTATATTATTTTTTCAATATTTTTTTTTAAAATGATCTAATTTTTTTTAAAAAAAATATTATCATCTTTATTCGTATACAGTGGACAAATGAAGTAATTAATACGAGTCTTTGACAATTCACCTCAGCCATTTGATTGCAACCTGTAGCACCAACCAATCATTTCGCCTGCAAGGTTGAGACTAACGACAATGAGTTTATGACATTTCAGATCGGATCTCAAAAAGAAAAATAAAATATTTCATGAAATACATAAAAGCTTTCTGATTTTTATCAAAAATGTTTTTTTTTTATATATATATACTAATATTACTTGCTGAGAATGAGATGTCCACTGCATGGGAATTGGGATGTTCCATATGGATCCGGCCTGCTAACACTTAGGTGGGGTTAGGCCAAAAAATCTGGGTTCCAGTTCCAGGGGGATGATGACATTGAAAGGCCTCTCACCTGAGCCATGAACTGTCCTAGTCTACTGTTCTTTTTAGCGAAAGCACGCGTGCGAATATGTTCGGTCACATGTTCATCCACAAAACTTACAGGATGATGGACATACAGACAGACAGACAGGCACGTGCGATGTGAGAACACAATCTGCAAAAGTCAAAACTCAAAACAGGTGTTGATGATTCCATCTCATTTACTGCTTCTTCACTTGCTTCTCTCTGCCTCTTTAGCTTCTTCAATGGCAACCCAAACCTCAAAGAACCCAGAATCAGTCCATGACTTCACTATCAAGGTTAGTGAGTAGTAGTTTCCTGGCCCAAATTCTTTTCATGTAGGTTTGCAACTATAAACACAAAGGATGCGTTTTTATCCTTTTAACTACAATTTAGTCCAAATACAAATACTGATATGGGTGGTTGCTTTGCTGTGTTTCAATGCAGGATGCTAAGGAAAATGATGTGGATCTTAGCATTTTCAAGGGAAAAGTGTTGCTGATTGTTAATGTTGCTTCAAAATGGTAATTCCCATGTTACGTCTTTTTTATTTTCTTTTCAATGGATAAGATTGAACTTCGAATTTTGTTATTTCGAGGTTATTACTCTTGGTATTCTTTAGCCACTATTAAGATAGTTTAGGAGGCAATTAAGGTCCTTATTTGTTGGTTTTGCTTCATGTTGGTTGATTATACAGTGGGATGACCAACTCAAATTACGCTGAAATGAATCAATTATATGAGAAGTACAAAGATCAAGGTTAGCGACTTAAGCTTGCATTTTATATCTTAAGCCCCTGACTTTACATTATGTCAAAAGCATTAGCATGCATGAGAATGGTATTCTCAAAGCATCATTTTTCTTGCATGTGAATTATATGCCTTTGCTCCTACATATCTCTGGGCATGTTCAGTGCCTGTTACTTGAATACAGTTCTTGTTTTACTTCTACTTTTCTATATGACATCTAGGTCTTGATGTCTTGGTGCAGGACTAGAGATACTGGCATTTCCATGCAATCAGTTTGGTGAGGAGGAACCAGGAACTAATGATCAGATCACAGACTTTGTCTGCACTCGCTTCAAATCAGAATTTCCCATCTTTGACAAGGTAAATGCTAGTTGCATGGAAGTTGACTGCTCTCTTAATTCATTTGTTCAAATTTTAGAAGACCCTTCCTCTGCTAATTTCTTACAGTGGCTATGGGAAGGATTTTGTAGAGAGGTTTACTTGGTTGCCAGATGGAAGCACATATGCCAATTGACATGTTTCCTGGTGTTATCTTTTAATCTATTTCATCAGTATGCTTGCTCATATAAAAGTCAAAATCGCTCCAATCTTGTTGCATTAACAACTGTGATACTTTTAGATTTTACCAAAGTCTGGTTCTGTGTGCAGGAGTTTGGCCATTTATTTAGTATCTGAAAGATTGAAATTCTAATTTTAATGTGATGTGTGAAAAAATAGTATTCTAATCTTTCTCCCACGTTTGTCCTTTAGATTGATGTAAATGGTGAGAATGCTTCTCCACTGTACAAGTTCTTGAAGTTGGGGAAATGGGGAATTTTTGGTGATGATATTCAGTGGAACTTCGCTAAGTTCCTTGTCAACAAGGATGGCCAAGTTGTTGATCGTTACTACCCCACAACTTCACCTCTTAGTCTTGAGGTAACAGAAAAAAAACACCATAGGAAACGTGCTTGAATCTCTAGTTTATCTCAGTTATGCTGGCTTCTGTTGGTATATAGTGGGAAATCTCAAGCCTTTTAATGTTTTTGCAGCGTGACATAAAGCAACTGCTGGAGATCTCATGATTTGTTGGTATAAAGGATTCAAGATCATAGAAGAATGGAAGCACAAGGATTCTGGTTGCCCTGCGCTATTTTTATTAAGACTTGTTAAATATGTCTTGCAGAATAAGACAAGTATGAGACATAGGTATTGCAAGATCAAGCAGTATACTTTGTTTCTTGGCTTGAGATCTTTCATTCCCCAGATTTTGGATGTTGTAAGTTGGTTTGGATTTGGTTACTTCTGACATAACAAGATAATGTTAATATTTTTATGTTATGAGCATTGATGCTGAATTTTTCGTTGTGTTCACTCTTTTAGTTCATTTTTATTTTATTTTTAGAACAATGAATAAAGATAAATAAAAAGAAACGCCAATTTGAAAAAGAAAAAGAAAAAATATTCTTTAAGTGTGAAATTGTCTGTAAAAAGTACCATGACAATTTTCTTGGTACCTCCCACTTTGTTGCGCTACTGTTTTGCATTTCCTGTGTTCCAGCGGAACAGGCTTGTGAACTGGGTCCTTTTCAACCAGAAGTGAAGAGTCGGGAATAAAACAACGTTGTCTTGTGGCGAGGAAAGTTATTGCAGAGCACAAGAAAGAAAACAAATGGAAATCAAGCATCAGACCAGGTGATATCCAGCCATTCCCATTCCTTGTCCTTGTCATTTATGCCTAAAGCTTTCCAAACTTCCATTTCCATTAATGGTGATATGGTGTGGCGTCTCTTTTTTACCGAACCATGCCGTTGACAATGCCACCACAGGTGTGTAATTGTCATGGTACTTACCATCGCATTCTGATGGTGCAACCGCATCTCCACCCTCCTCAAAACTGTTTACTGGTAGAGCAGATACGGGTTGTGAGCACTTGTAGGTGGTGTAAAGTTTGTCTTCTTCACAGCGTTCTGCTCCATTTTCCTGGTTACATTCTTTTTTCGGAGGCTTCTTTCCTTCAACTTTGCCACTTGACTTGCACTTTTGTGCTTCAACCAATACACTTACTGTGACAAGAAGCACGAAGAGGACTAGGAGATAAGTAAAACTTGAGCAAACTTGCTTCATTTTTTCAGATGTCTTTTTGCAGTGGTGCTGATTGGCTACCAGTGTGCATAAAGTGCATAATCTGAGTATAGAGAACATAGTGGGGCTAAAGGACGGGAGCGTGAGCTGAAACTATCAAAGGCTGCCTCCTGGCTGTGACAAGGAGATTTTACAACGCATGTAAACAATGTTACTCGCGCGGTGGAAAACAAAGGGTTATTTGAGATTCTTTTGATGTTTATGTTTGTTACTAGTCAAAAAATCATTTCGACTTAGAAATACTTATCCAAGATTCACTAGGGTTCAAGTTTCCTTCAGACACGGGCTGTTTCATAACAAAGGACCCTCAGAGCTATAACATTTTCACCATTATATTTAATACCATCCTATGTATGGAATAAATAATTTTGGCTCCTTAGGTTGCCTTTTGCAGCAGATACAAGACACCATGCTATTAACTCATCTCCCTCAAAAAACACTAACATCTGAGGCCATGTCTGGAAACCCAACAGAATAATTCGGATCATTTTTACACTTGAAGGCTGGTGTTTTCTCACTGATTGACAAAATCCAATAGTAGCCATCAAAATTATGTTATGCTCAAGCAACATCTAGGTTTCCTTCACAAAGAATTAATCTGGGTAATGCTTGCATGGAAACTCCTGCCAAGACTCGGTTAAACTAGAAATGAGTTACCAGAGACACCAAAGGTCCAAAGAATAGCAGTCATCATCTGCTTGAAACAGCGATTTCTATCTGCTAGAGATTAATGTTTACCTGGAAATTTTGACAAGTTTACACTGTTACTTGAAAGGGTTAAATGATGCCTTCTTGTACAAACTACGTTAGCACAAACACATTGCCCTTTAGTGGGGAGAATTGAGTTCATAATTATCACAGGATTGGATACATTTACAACAACAGAAATGCACAAAATTGCCATGTGTCTGTTGCAGCAAACAGTCATCCTCGCGTCAAGTCAATATCAGTGTGGGGGTTTCTCATATCAACTGCTCGCGGTCCAGGCCAAATGCTCGTCGGAGAGGAAGTGAAACTTTGAGGAGGCATGCTAGTAGGTGTGACTGCTTTCAGGTTATCTAAATTATCATCAGGCCAAGATGTGGAGTCTTTTTCGTTTATGGGATGGCTTACTTGTTTATCCTTCTTAGAAACACCATAAACAAAACTACAGGCCACCACCTGCAGCAATTAAAGAGTCCTTTATAGTCTATAAGCTAGACTAATACCAAAAGGAGCGTGTATAAACACAATACCAAAAGGGATATATATTTACTGGTAATCAAAAGAATAATCCAATAGCAAGAAGATTCAAAACCAAATAGTCTCAAATTTTAGTTACTCAAACCGTTCTGTTTTTACCAAGTTCAGTAACAAATAAAATAATCCAATACACAATTGATATTGTATATCTTAAAGTAAGCATTCTATATGCAACGTGATCACCCATAAGGACAACCATCCATAGCGAATGTTGCACATCCCAAACAATGCTGCACACTTCACATATGCAAAAGATGAACCATGAATTTTGCATGCCATTCCATACCATATATTGAGCATGATGTTCATGATTCTAGTTGCTTTCCGTAAACTGAAGGTCTGAATTGCTATTAAAACAGATTTGAACATTGAGAAAATTTTACAATTTTTAGCACATGGCACTCATCATAAAGAAGATATGGACTTTCAGTAAATATTAAAGATTCTAAGAAAGTTAACATCATCATCATAGAATGACCAATGAAAGGTACAACATAACTCAGAGCATCAGAATATTACCTGAACTGGGCTAGCAGCAATAAGCATTGCAATTGCACCACCAATGACATGGCCATCAGGACTAGAAAGAGAAGCACTTATACCTCCAGTTCGATTGCGAGGCCCACCATCTTCGGCAACCAAGTAAGAGCCTGACAAGCATAATATCTCGAAACGGCCCTACAAAAGTTAAATATTCTAAATGAGTTCCTTCTTGCTGCTAAAAACATGGTTAAAACAATTAAAAAGTACCTAAGCAGAAGGAAAAGGCAAAGCAATACACATTTGAAAGGTTCATGGTCATGCAGCTTGTGTGCAATAAAGCTCATTTTTCATCACTATGATAAATCAAGAAAAATTACTTGACCAAATGCATTTTCAGATTGATCCACCTTGAGTTGCAACTTTTTTCCCCATTAAACCACAATAATCAGCACCAGCTTAAATCCACTACAAAAAGTGTTTGCAGTCCTCAAACTCACTAACAATTCAATGTGGCCAAACATATAGCGATACTTCAAATGACCGCCTGCAAAGTTCTCTTATTTTACATTAAATCTGCCAAAACTCTGAAGCCACTTTGATCCACTATGACATGGCCATTGAAAAAGCACATCCTTATTTTTCGAAAGAAAGTAAAAAAATGTTTGCTACCCCTGGAACTTGCTGGACAAGTTAATGTGGCTAAACATGCGAGAACTACCACAAAATAAATAACATCGAAGCCAAGAATTACCATCCTATCTCTGGAAGCATTACCAGAACATGACAAATGCTTGCTCTTTCGTTTGGATTTTGGAACCTTGCACCCAAAGTTCAAGGTAACAGTTAACCACTAGTCCAGAATGTTCATACCAGCTATGCACTCTTGTCTTCGTCATCGCTGATATATGATTATGCCCAAAGTTTAAGACAAATGATAATCAAAATTAGTTTTGTTATCTGCACTTAGGTGGCACATTAACTGATATTTCAATAATTTGAGACCAGTGAATTAGTTCCTCGTATCAACATTAGAATCCTCGATCATAGACCATTTGCTATCCATGTAATCCCAGGCAAGTCATGGAAGTATGAAACTATTAGACACTTAACCCTGCCTAAAACCTAACCTACTAGATAAAACATATGCCCAATTATGTTCCATATTCAAATTCCAGACCTTCAAGGAAACTCCCAACCATTGGCTTTTATCAAAATTTGAATAGATCATAACCTTCAGCAACTAAGCTTCAGCTTCAATTTATTTTCATTCAAAGCTCAATCACCTCCAGATGGACTTGAGTCCCATCTACCCTTTCTTTCCTCATTTCCATCAGAACCTTACCATTCCCTGTTTCTTCTTGCATTCCATGTTCAAATATTCCCTAGAATTCATTTATTCAATTATTGGTTCTGACTTCACTAGTGGATCCAAAAATCCAGAAGTTAACAGCTGTTACATTGTTTGCACAAGCTCTTACCTTCAGTGTTTTAATAAATAAAAGAGAGCAATTAAGAAAGTATCAGGAAGCTAGACATGCTCAAACTCAATAATAAGTAAGGAATTCATTATGTCAGTACATTGACATATTAGATGATGAGAAAAGAGCTATTTTACTATGAAACAAGTCAGAAAGCTAGTGAGATTCTAATAAAACTTAAGAGGGGGGGGGGGGGGGGAAGAGAAATATAAGTGTGGTAAACTGACATTCACACCCAATTTTCAGATCAGCATTTTCATCTAAATTAAGCTAAGGAAGCTAAGTTATCAAAGGAAACAGTTTAATCTAGAAAAATATCCATAAATATGCAACTGCCTTAACCTCATATGTGATAGAGGACCCAGAAGATGCTGGCTGACGGAGTGTTACTGAGGAAACTGTACCAGTGCCAGACAAGATGCAAACAGCCCTTGGCCTCTGTTGGGAAAATGACAACAGTTTTGAAACAATATCCTACAAAGAACAATGTAACAGGTTTCAAATCAACATGAAATTGGGAAATTATGCAACTTCATATGTGCAAAAGAATGTGTGTGTGAGCATGCACTTGCACACCAAGTTTCTCCATTGACATGCAATTTTTGTTTTCAACAAACTGTTTAACTATTACGTACAGCTAAACCACTCACATACTGGACAAAACACAAACTTACAAAAACATTGAAAGCTTCAATGTCAAGGCAAGTATCCTAATATTGTTATTTCTACATCTCCACAAGTGCTAGAAAACCTCATGCATTCAATTCCAGCGATGCTAAGACTAGATTCTTTCATATTTTGAAAAGTACAAAAGCAGCCAGAAAAATGTGTTTCATGGAGGAAAACCATACAAGTTCACTTGCATATTGGACAACACAGACTTGCACAAACATTAAGGAAGCTTCAATGTCAAGGACAGCTATCCTAATACTGGTATTTCTCCCCTTCAAAATGCAAGAAAACTCATTCATTCAATTCCAATAAAGATGTGATCAGCTTCTTTCATATTTAAAAAATCATAAATGTGGCTAGTAAAATGTGTTTCACGGAGGAAAACCTTTCAAGTTACTGAATCTTGATCTAAATTAGTAGACCTCACAACTTGATTACACATCAAATGTCCAAGAAAACTTGACATTACAAAGGATATAGCATACCTCTCCAACTTCAATGCTGATCACATGCGGAGAAAAAGCTACTCCAGCAGAACTGTTCATCCATTCACCTTGCAATATCAATTAAAAACATTTTAGAAAATTAGAAGAAATCAACAAGCCATAGATATATTAAAGACAACACAGATATCAAAATCAAATTTAACATCAAAGACAGATTAAAACTGCATTAAGACAAGAAGCATTCAAAAGATTTAATTGACAGATGGCAACAGCTTTGAAAGAATAGAGCAAGGCAATTAAATGGATAAAAGCTTAGCATTTACGTCCAAGCAAAATTATGATAACAAACGCAGAACATTGCAAATTAAATACTTCGATGAAAATAAAATGACAAGATCACTATTGAGCACAATTCATTACTTCCTAATATTAAGCAAGTGTGAATTCCCTGCATTATAACTGATTATTAAACCACATTAAATGCCAATAAGATTTCATATTAATAACTTACAATAGCATATAACTACAAAATAATCTAATTCAAATACTTGCCAAGAGTCGCCAATTGCTGCTTCCTTCCACTCCCAGGCGGCCGCCCTCTATTTCTTTTTGAGGTGGAAGAATCCTCCCCTGAAGATGGCTTAGGCTTATTTGGCAAGGGAGACAATCCAAGTGAAACCTGCCCAACCAAGCCGTATTTCCGGGGCCTCCCTCGCTTCTTCTTCACTGGTTCACCCACTTGCACCTCAGAGGTTGCAGCCATGTTAATGCCATGACCGAAATTGACATCTGGTGGCTCTATTGAAAATGCTGGCACAGTTGAGCCAGACCGGACATTTGATTGAGCTGCAAGTTGAGGATTTGACAAGGATCTGAACCCAGGTGGGGGATGCGATACACCATGTTGTGATCCATACCCGGGCCCAAGAAACCCACTTCCTCTATGAATATGGTATGGAGATGACCCACTAGAAAATGGCATGGCTTCTCTTCCATCCATGCATTTACTGAGCAAAATAGAGCAAGATCACAATGGTACAAGATCAGAGGGGGGAAATAATAACTTATTCTTCTTTCCTTCTTTGTTTAGTTGCTAAAGATTGTGTATTTTTGAGACCCTTTTGAATTTAACCCAATTTTGTGAAAAATAGTAAATAAACTACAGAGCCAAGTGAGGGTTTCAAGAGAAGGGTTTTACAAGGGTTTTTCTATAAAGAGTGCAAATGTTAGACAGCAACAAAATTTCAGATTTTCAAGTTGGGAGGTGAAAAGATGAAAGGAAATGAAAACCCTTTTAGCCCTAAAACCTCAAAAAAATAGATACGAAGGAATTCTCAAAGGTTTCTAAGATGACTAGCAAGAAAATCAACGGAGAGAATCAAGAGAATCTAGCAAAAATTGACTAAACCCACTAAACCTAGAAAGAAGATGATGCTCAACAAGCAAGAAATTTCAGTCTCACAGCCCAAAAAGACAACTTTTTTTGTGAACATATGTTGAGAGCAGAATTAGGAGCAGCTTTGAAAGTTACAAAAGCCAAAAGGGCTAAACAACTCAAATAGTATTGAACCATGACATAACAACAAAAACCCTAGATTTGAACATAATCTAGAGTTTTGACAGGGAAATGCAGGTGCTGGTCAAGAAGAGAGAGAGAGAGCAGAAAAATAAATTGAAAATTATGTGAGTTTTTGAATTAAAGACCTTCCCTTTGCCTTTTGTTTCTTTTATTGTTCAGTAGTCATGTAAGTAATGTGTAATTGTATGTGTGTGGGAGTATTTTGACAAAAGTGCGCTGTGTGGTGGCCTACCAAAGTACCAAACCTTACACTAGATGTTACACAACGATCCCTCTCTTTCTTGTTTCTCTCTGTCTCTCTCCTTTCATAACTTTTGGAGTGTGAGGAGATGAGACTCTCGCCGGTTCTTCTGGTGACACTGTATACTACTTTGATGTAAAACTGAGATGGAGAGGGAAGGAGAGGGATCTTTTGAGGATACCTTTGTCAGGAGAACCAAACAAAACAATGTTTCTAACAGTGATGGGCAAGGAAATAATACTAGAAAATTATGTAAAGAAAAGTAGGGAAGTTGATGTTAGCAGGGGGGGGTTTGCAGGTACAAGGAAAATGACATTTCGTTATTAAATTGTCTTGCCTCGTCGTAGCTTTCAACATGTTACATGGGCTTTTTTTAAAGCCCATGGAAATTTGGGTTTGCGTAGCCATCGACTAAAAAAATACACGGATCATTGCAGTCTTGACAAGGCAGTGTTTGGTATATTGTATATTATTGATTGTACTGGAGATAAATAACTATTTTGTACTGTGTTTGGTGTGCTTTAAATTAGAGTATATAATCTATAATAGACGATACTTGGCTAACTCGAGGTCTGAATCATTTCAAGTTTAAAAAAGAAATATTTTTTAATTGATTCAACGTGACCTGATCAAAAAATTTATATCAATTTATGATCTAGGATAAAATATAAATAAAAAATTCATTGAATTTATTTTTCAAAATTGGTATAGAGACCAAATATATGAGTATTTATTTTTTCTTTGTTAGCCCTATGACAACAGCAAACCTGCTACAGTCATGAACATGGCAAGCCAGTGTTACAGACTTGGTAAGCAAGCTTTTCTATGTCTTTTTGGGATAAACAAGAAGCATCATATGAAGCTACTTTATTGCTGTAGAACTGGTATTGGTGTTTTCCTTATGAGAAGCCAAATCTACGAACTGGTGTTGTTGACAGATAACGTGAGAACCTTGTCTCTTAAGAAACTCTGTTAAAGTAGTGGTAAAAAATCTTCTACCACCGTTATACTAGCGGTTTCATTTTTAAAATCTATCTTTATTTAATTCTATAGTAATTAAAGTAAATAATCATAAGGTTTGAATTTTAGAAAAAAAAATGATTTTTTTAGTTAACATTCCCTTTTCTTATTTATGCATTTTTTTATTTTCACAAAAAAACATTCACGTTTTATAGGCTTGATGCTAGTTTGTTATATTCATTCCTTTTCTTGTAAGTTGTCAATGCGGCCTCAAGGACACTTTTTTCCATTCATAATTTTATTTTATTTTTGAGTAAATGTTTCTTTGGATCATTTGGTGAAACTTTAGAATGATAATCCTACTCTCTTCTTTTTCCTGGTCCATGCCGTGGATATACATACCAAAAACAAATTGTCACATCAAGAAAAATATACGGGTATAAT
The DNA here is from genome assembly GCF_000002775.5 of Populus trichocarpa. Lineage (NCBI taxonomy): Eukaryota > Viridiplantae > Streptophyta > Magnoliopsida > Malpighiales > Salicaceae > Populus > Populus trichocarpa. Next base: position 8,451,135 of record NC_037285.2, on the reverse strand, counting down.
TTTCTAAATTTCTCGAGTGTGTTGGACTAGCACGCGCCAATATCAAACAAATCCTAGTAGAGAGGTGTTAGGTTTGACCAAAGCGAAACCCAAGAGTTAATTAGGTATGACGCTAATCAAACACAAGAAATGATTAGATCTAGTCAATGCTAGACTTAAACCTTGTTGGGTTTGGTACTAGCCATACCCAAGAGATGATTGGGTTTGGCCAATGTCAAACCTAAAAGATTTGGCGATAGCGAGATCCAGTCATAATTGGGTTTGGTAGTGCATTAGGCTCAAGCGCGTCGTCAAACGCAAGAGATGATTAATTCTAACACCATCAATTCTATAAACTTTACATGAAATCATAGAATAATTATTTCTTAACGAATAGATTTAATTGAACAAGTCTATACTCCAACAACATCATTAGATGTATTAAGTCTATCATGGTCAGCCTTATCTCTATCATTTTGCTGGATAAAACGAGTAAAATACAACTCATAATACAACTTAAAATATAACAAATGTGAAGTTACACTTCAGTCCCTCCTCTCCATAAAAAGACAAAACTCATGGGCTATAAATACATTATTAATCCTTCAAAATAAAAGGTTCATAACTTTCATTATTTACTGCATATATATTTTCAGAGCATTTCTCTCTATAATATTATTGTATTTTCTCTCTCTAAAAAGATATTTTCTTAAACATTTGAGAGTCCTCACATCCACTAAATAAAATCTTTTGCAAACACTAGTCACAATTCATCTTGACCTTGACTAGAAAAAATTGAATAAATTATTAACACCAATTGATTATTATCCAACCTAGAAGCCATCTTACCAAGCTAGTTAGATTTTTTATGCTTGATTATATATATATATCCTTATGATAACAACAGAGAAAAGTAAACAAGTCGAAGAGATCCACAAGGGGTTTCTTGAATCCAAATGAATGAAAATAGAAGAACATTAAAGATCCATTAGGTACAACAAATAAATTTACAAAGTTTCGGTATTCCGTTTTCTTATCAAATAACAGACCCTACAAGGTTTCGAAATTGTCATTTTCATTTTCTTATCAAATGTTTAATTGAAAAAAAAATATTTTATTTTATTACAAGTATAGTTTATTGACAACAGTAAAAACAAATCCACAAAAACTATGATTATCCGAAATAAAAATGAAAAAAAACGTATACTACTAATCAAAAACCTTTTTTTTATTCATGTTATTATTATTTTTTTATTTTGATGAAGAAAATGTTTTTTTATGAGAAGTATTGTTTTTAAGTAAAAACTTATTATAATCTTGAAAGAAAATTTTAATTAAAAAATTAAAAAATCTTGAATCAATCGTTTTTAGGCATCTACATGGAAAAAATTCAAGAATAAAATTTTTTCAAAATCATATAAAAATTTTAAATATAAATATTTTATTCTTATAAAATATTAATGAGCAAATTATTTTAAAATTTTTGCATATTAGATCAATACAAATTTATTCACAAAGAAATCGATAATATCATTATAAAAAGGCTTTAATCTTTTTAATTACATATTAGATCAATGACATAATTAGATAATTGCTCAAATATTATTTCAATAAATGATTTAAAGAGTTTTTTTTTTACGAACTTTAAAAAAATAAAAATAAAGGAATATCTTAAAAAAAGATAGGCCCACGCGTCTCATTCCTTATTTTTTTTAACAGGTGGACAAACAACACCTCTAGAAAAGTCTAGGTTCGAGATTTTAGACATTAAAAACCTAAATTTAAATCTATTTTGATCCAAAAATATTATGAGAACCTCAATAAATCCATTTAAAACCCTCCAAAACCTTAAATGACCCCAAAAATCCAAAATCCAATGGAATCTAAAAAAAACATTAAGCATCATGGGTTTTTTTTATGATATTTTCTCTCTAAGACGAACTCATTAATGCAATATCAATTTTTTTAGCGGCTGAAATTGTTAATCGATCATTCTCTCTCTTCTCTTATGTCTGTCAACAACTTTCTTTTTCCTTTCAAATTTCATAGATTGAAATGTAAAAAAATAAAGTTTAGAATTGAAATGTAAACCTTAAGGATAAAAAATAAAAAAAATACAAAATACAAAGACCAAATTGTACTTTTATGCTCCCAGCAAAAAAAAAAAAGGAAAAAAAAGACTATTTTTTGTTCCTAAGTAAAATTTGGTATTTATTGTTTCAAAATTTGTCAGTGAATTAAATTGTATCCTATATTGTAAAATTGAGCAATATTTTAACCCCAAGACATTCCTTGATATCCCGAATACAATGTATAACGTGAGCCAAAATAAACTATAAAGTTTAAAATCATGCTAAAATAATATGGAGGATGAAATTAAAAAATAATATTATCAAATCAAATAATTGATCGAGGGAAAAAAAAGAGAGGTTGAATATAGCATTCCAAATGGTCTTGGGCGACAGTGAAATGAATCGAAAAATCTCGTTTTCCTTTAGTTCATAGTGTAACGTGATTTAATGTAGTGAATGGGATTGGGGGCCAAGACCTGTTCACTTTTGTAAGTGTCGCTAAGCTACAAGCATTTTGGTACAAGATTCCTTTAGTTTTTGCAGTGGAACTGTATTTTTAAAAAAAATAATATTTTTTTTTAAATTAATTTTTTTTATATTGTTTAGATTGTTTTAGTATACTGATATCAAAAATAATTTTTTTTTAAATACATATTATTTTAATATATTTTTTCAAAAAAAACAATTTAAATAACCGCTACAGAATCTCGGATTTAAAAGACCAAAGATTAGCTTCTCTTGCTTTATTGCTAATGCAAGATGTTATATGCATTTTACAATGGTGTGTATAAATTCCGATATACAAAATGGGTATAGGTGGATCAGATGCATAAGTAGATATCCATAGAGCTTCAAGTAATACAATTGCATAAGATCTTATGGAATGGTGCAAAAGGATCCATATAGCCGATCCAACTAGTTTGGGATTGAGGTTGGTGGTGGTTGTGGTGGTGTTGTTGTTATGGACCGGATTATGAAGACTAAATCATCTAGCTATTGATATCTTGGATCAAAAGCTGGATACTGTCAATTTGAGAGAAAAGAGACTTGCAGTCCTATTCCTTTGTTAGTCGCTGATACAACATCACACAGCTGCTGTAAGCAAGAACATGGCAAGTGAGGGTTATAAACTTAGTGAATATGCTTTTCTCCATGTTTTTTGAAGCGTATGGATAAACAAGAAGCATGATGTGGACTGTACCTTTTGCTGTTGAACCGCCATTAGCACTGGTGTGTATGTCTTCCACTTGTGATGAGAAACCAAATCTGCAAACTTATGTTGTTGTTATAGATAAAGCTAAAAAAGGCTCCTGTGAAACCCTCCAACTATTGATTCCAAACTAACCAGGCTCCTATTAAACAAGAAAAGAAGGTCAGTGGTCATAATCTTTTACTAGTGCTATATTTGGCTCCACCCAGCAACTGCCCCGTCGTGTAATACGGTAAAAAATATTGTCTGCCCAGAAGGAAACAGACCTTTGGACCATTTCTGAAATTAGAGAGCATTCACCTGCTCTCCTCTATATTTTAGCCTGCACTGTGTATACTCTATTTTTCACATTGGATATTTTCCTGCGGTTAAATTAAAGTTCTTAAAAGAACAAAAAAGAGAGAAGAAAAGAAAAGGGCTACTAGCCTCTATATGCTTATATGCACATCAAACGGAAACCAAGTATAAAATCTATTGACTTCAATTTTGAATCCAAATCAAGTCCAAGATATGACAAGAACCAGGAAACCAGATGAGGAAGACCTCATGGCCTTAGTTAAGTATGGCTAGGTAAGCAAGGTAGGTCATCCAAATTTCCGTACATTAAGAGCACGAAAGGGGGTAAAAAGAAAAATGAGGAACCATCCTTTTGGTCTTCACTCCTCCACGGAAACAGGCACGCACGAGTTCACCACCTTCTATCCTGCCCAATTAATCATCTGCAAGAAATAAAGATACCAGGAAAAATGACGATATCAGCACACTTGAGAGACAGTCTGAAAGTTTTAACTTTTCAAATAATGTGAGCTGGTACCATCTTTCCACTTTACAGAAGAACGTAGATTACTAAAGAAAAGGATAACCATCATTCTCAATAAAAAAATCACGAAGAATACATCACATGCTAAAGTTAAGCAACTGTTTGACGTAACAAGATTCCTTCTTTCAAGTCTGTGTCAATCAGTACCAAGAACCTATCTCGCATACTAGATGATTCCTAGGCTTGGCAGGCAAACGGAGTAATCATTGGCTTGAGAACGAAGCGCCAGTAGTAAAAGTGGTAGCACAACTTATGGAACTTTGGAATTGAGAACAAGGAGTAATATCATAAAATCTAGCTCTTATACCTTGGATAAAAGAATTCACATACATTGACTTGAAATACCCTATTCTGCAGACTCCAACTTCATCTTCTTGTTCACATAATCCAGGTACCCCTGCCACAAATAACAAGTTAATAGACACAACTCACAGTGCTGAAAGGGCAATCTTCTATACCGAGTTCAAAACTGGTTGAAAATTGAAAGGGAGTTCAAAACTGGTTGAAAATTGAAACGGATGATTTACAATAAGATACCTGAAGAATTCCAACTGCAGCAAACTTGTCCATTATAGATTTAGCATGAACTGGATGTAAATCCAAAGGCTTCACTAGCAATTCTACATTCTGTAAGCAACACAAACTGTGAGCGACCTAGCATCTGCTCCTCTAACCTATGGCCATATAAAAAAATTCAACAATGAAGTGAGCATTTTACAATTAACAATAAGCAAGCACCTTTGATGTAAAACACTCATCCCAATATGTGAATTTTACACCTTCAAGTTTCCCTGTTTTGCATAGGTCATCAACAAAAAGCTTCACCCGCACAGCCTAGTAAAAGAGGAAAAACAAAACATCAGAAATAAGTAAATGAGAATAGATCAAATTGATAGCCAACAGGATTAAAACATACATCAGGAGCACCTCGTTGCCTGTCAAAAGGGTAGCCAACAATGAAACCCCCCAAGGAAAGTTCAGAAATCTGCACATAAACATAAGCAGAAAAAGAATAACAGCTATAACTCGCACCTAGGATCAACATGTCTCAGAAAACCTAATTTATTTTTACAGCGTTCTAACTTCTAAGTTCTAAGCTCCTAGCGATTGAGAATGCTTTACTGTCATGCCAGCTCTCATATGGTTAATGCATAGCATAGTTCGCAAATGGTATATAACAACAAAACCATAAATAACAGGACACGCTCTCAAAACTATAAACAAAGGAAATACAAACGAACAAGCTTTGGACAACATAAAAGAAAAGAAACACTCACCAAACTTTGGAAATCAGTAGCCATCAATTCAATATTACTTTTCTTCCTTAACAATACACTGCAGTGTCAACAAACAAGGAAAGTAAAACACAACAACATGGGCACCCTTAATCAACAAAACCCCGAAAACACAAACTTGAAAAACAGAATGACAGAAAAGAAAATGACATGATAAGGAAAATGAAATACAACAGTAATTCTTAATATATACCTTAAAGGGGAAGCGATTTTATTAAGTGGGTCAGAGACAGCTAAACCAACATACTTGTCACCAACATCCAATCCGAGGAACCTCCCTTGACTGATTGCACTTGTCTTCAACAACTCATGGAACAAGCTCAATGGTCTCACATACTTCATCTATTATTACATTGACACAAAAGAACAAATTAAAAACACAACACTTTTCCTAATTTTGAACATAATCAAACTGAAATCGAAGCAAGAAAAATTAGCAAAAAAGACAGAAATTTGATTGTGTTTTCCCACACTGGGTTCCATTGCGACATTTTTACAAACAGGTGGTGTAAGAAACCAGGTTAGAAAAAAACAGAGAGAGACAGCATGAGTTATTATAACCTTCGATTAATTGTGATTGATGGGTTTTAGTTATTGAAGTGATTAGGTTTCAGACAACATGAAAATAAATGACCAGCAACGTTTTTTAAGGTACCGAGACTGCAAAAGTAGCACCAATCTTAACTACTTTGATCGTTGGCTAATGCAGTATCCACGGCCATATAGCAGAAGCGGGCGAAGACAAAAACGCACCGTTTTACTTTCTGCATCGCAAGACCGTCGTTTTCTTTTCCGAAACTGCCCCTCCCACTCTCGTTCGCTTTTCCCTTTTTATATATTACCAGATAAAAGGCTGCGCCTCGCCATTAGCTGGGTTTTACCGAGTTGATTAGTTCGGCCAAGTCTGGTTAAGTTTTACACGTGTTAAAACTGAATAAGTCTACATTAAGCTTTTTAGTTGGGTTATTTTTTTATAGATTTTTATTTAATAGACCTTTAGTTTATGGTGGATTTTCTGGTTTGATTTGGTTCAATTGAGTTTTTTTTATTATTAAAATTTTAAATTAAAATCAAATCAAATAATTTTTTTTAATTTTTTCCTAACCAAAATTATCTAAAAATTTAGAAAATCATCTAGTTGGTTAATTTTATATCGATTTTTATAGATATCTCAAATAATTTGGTTATTTTGCTAAACACTAATTGTTATCGATCGCATATATAATATGTGTTTTATATATTCATATTTCCCACAAGAATTTAGCAGAATTAGTTTTTAATATTTTTTTGTTGATGGAGTATCTAAGGGCTTGAATAATTATACAATGAAAGTAGTATTTTTTTTCTAAATTCCCATTCATCATAAACCTAAGACTTTCTAATAAAAAAAATCAAAATTATATTCAAACGAAACAAAGACATGAGAACTTTCTAACTGGATAATGAATTCGAGTTCTTGTATACCTAACCACACTTGTAAATGTGTTTTTTTTTTTTTTTGAGTGGAGGGATTTCTCTTGACAAGAATAGAAAGAATTAGTAAACTATAAATTGTCCCCCACAAAAAAATAAATAATAAAAAATTCATCGACTTGCCGAAGAAAAACATGGTTGCGGTCATGAGAGGCACTTGTTAAAAATTGCCTCGAAGTTGAGATTCGACTCAAAAGTCCACGTTGAAAATTAAATTTCATTTGAAAATTTTTAATACTTAAGATTATTCGAAATATAATTTTTTTTTATTGAAATGAGGCAGAAGTTCACTTGCCTGTCAATAGCTAGGGACGTAGTACGACGTGATCTCATGCCAAAGCCATTTCCAGTCAAGCTGAGAGCAATGCCAGTATCATCATCTTATATTCTTTCCGAATCTTTTCTTTTTCTAAACAACGTACGTATTCCATCAATGGCTCTCCTGTCAATTAAATGGCGGTTTTTTTTAATAAAAAAAGGGTGATATTGGGAAGATTCTTTTAGTGACTAGGATCAGTGTTATCCTTACACCGATACCTTACTTTTACAAAGACAAGTTGGCCATGGCAGCATTATCGACTCCTAAAGCAACCAAAAGAGTTAAACGTCCACTTTAGAACGTTCCATTTCTAGACCCACTACTTGTATAAATGACACTGACATGTATAAATATTGCTGATCCACGTTGAAAGGACACAGTCACTGGTCTATGAAGCACCTCAGCATGAAGATATTCATGTTGCTGCAATTATGTGTGCGTGCGTGCGCTCACTAACGCCCATCTTTCTGTATTGTGGCGTTGCCAGTGATTTCAGAGGCTCCAATGATGACACATAAAGGTGTGGCAGAGAACAATTTTAGTCTGTGGAATGAAACTTGTTGAAAGACAAATTAAAACCCATGGCTGAAAGTGAAAAGTGGAACTGTATTTGAAGGAATGGCACCCACAAAGTCCAAGATGCAGAGGCCTCGTTCTGTTTCTTCAATCATGGTAATCTATCTGTGCTCCCATCTTCTGTTGCTGTGATTATTAAGAAGTTGCCAGTAATTATAGATTCATGGAGAGAAGATGGCCAATAATTAATTAGGGTGATGTTCATCGAATCTTCCTCTACAATCAACCTGTTTCCTTGACAAGCACAGGCCACCCAGCTATTAAACCAGAAAGCCACCTTGACAACATTGGTAGTGGGAGTCATGTTGCGATTGAACGGAGACCAAAGCTTGCTCAGTCATCTTAGAAACGATTAAAAAAAATATAAAAGGATGTCAGCTGTAAGAAAGACTGTATCACCTCTGCTAAAGGCCCACGTTTTTTTTTTCTTTTAAAAAATAGGTTTTCAGTGGTGTTTTTGGGTAGGTTTACGGGGAATGTCTGAATAGTATGGAATTATATTTTTTAAAGTGTTTTTTTTTTAATATATTAAAATAATATTTTTCTATTTTTATTTTTTAAAATTTATTTTAAATACTAATACATCAAAACTATTTAATAACATTAAAAAAAGTAATTTAAAGCATAACAAAATCAGAATTTCATCCTCTGCATCCAAACATATACTTTAATATCAAGTTCAACCATTCTATTTGATCAAGTGGAACTATTCATACTAAAATTAAATATTTCTTTACTCTCTTTTTTTCAATACATGGTTTAACGTTTTAAAGATAATGAAAAAATTATTCTATAATTTAACTTTTTTTCTTTTTTCTTTTAAAAATTACATAAAAAAATTTATAATTTTATAATACTTTACATGATATAAAAAAAATCAACAATAAGATATTTGGTTATTTATAATTTGTCATTATATTCAATTTAATAACTAAAATACTTATTTTGCTTTAAATAACAAAATTGTCAATACAAAAACTCATAGAAAATTCAAAAAAATAATAATTGCTCAACAACATCAAGTACTTAACAATCCAACAAGAGTTAGAGACTGTTTTGGTATTGCAAGTATTATTGTAGCTTCTGCATTTTATCTAACCACATGAAAATTCTGTCTTTACACCGAACCCCACAATAATTTATTTTCCATTCAAGAATTTTTTTTTCATTTGTTTTGTAATAAAAAAATCCATCTTATATAAATTTTAACTCAATATATATTTTTTAAAAATTAAAACTAATTTAAATTATTTTTTAAAAATCATAACCATAAAAACTATTTTAACTGGGAATGAGCCAAAAAAACTGAAAAACTGATTAAACTAAGAGAACTGGAAAAACAATAATCGAATAATCCGAACCGTGAAAAAAAACTGATTAAAATTTTAAAAAAACCGACCGATTCGGTTTCGGTTTTATAAGTCTGAAACCGAAAAAACCGAACCGAACCGAAAAAACCAAGCCAAATCATAAAAAACCGAGCCAAACCGAAAAAAACGAACCAAACCAGTTTGAACCGGTTTTTATCCTAAAAAACCTGAACCGAACCGAAATCGGTTGGTTTGAATCGATTTCGATTTTTTTTGGTTTAGTTATTATTTTTTTATAAAAAATAACCGAACAAAAAATATTACACCTAGTTTTAACTCGCTATAAAAAACAAGAAGAAAAGACAAAAGAAAGTGTTCAAAGACAAAAATAAAATTACTGTGTCAGTGCACGTTATTTGTTTAACAAATAAAAATCTCTCTCGAAGGGGGGAACAGCGTATTTTAAGTTCAGGTAAAAATAATGTTGTCTTCATGCTAGGATCATTTTAGATACGAGTCCAAGTAAATGCTACGTGAAAGTAATTTCTCGTGACGGAGATTTGATAGTACCTTCCCCCTCAAAACCAGAAAAAAAAAAAGGAATAGTTTTTATCAACTTCTTACAGCAGAATTATTCTCAAAATCTCAATATTGGATTTCATATAACTAAAACTAATAACAGTGCAAGAGGCCATTGACAATGGTGGCTTAGTTGTAGGAGATTGAGAAAAGTGAGTGTCATGTCGGTGGAAATTAAGATAGAAAACAAAGCAAAACAATAATAGTATAATACATTCAAAAACAACAGCACCGCAAGCAAACAGCGAAGACAAGGAAATCTCTCACACATATCTCCCTCCCTCTATCTCTCTCTCTCTATATAAATGTAAATAAATATTAAACTATTTAGTTTATTATATAATACTTTATAAGAAATTCGATACTGTAATCCAAATCTCAAAGCCCTCAAAATTCTCATTCTCTCACCTAGAAAGAAATAAATGAGCTGAAAGATCTCTCTCTCAGATTCAAATACACACGGAACCCAACTTTTCAAGAACCCAAGGTCCATTTATTTTCATTACCAACACAAACTAGAAAACACAAGCATAAAACCTTGTAATAATTTTCTTTCTTCAACCCATCTAGGAATTGATTAAAGCTTAGAGTCCTTTCTCTTTAGCTCCCCCTCTTCACGTTCAAGACTCTCTTTTGTGCTCTTTGTTTGTGTTCTTTTTTTTTTATTCAAGTTCTGTGGGTTTGATTTGGTTTTCTATAAAGTGAATCACTTGAAGCTGATGCAGGGAGAGAGGGTGAGAGAGATGAAGTCTTGATGCTGCTGGTGCTGGACTGGGTTGACTCAGTGGAATCGTTGCTGATAGGGTATTTCTTTCCTTTTCTTTCGATGCTTTCTTTTGTTTGGTTGTTGAGATAGCTAAGGAAAAGGAAATTAGCATCTGGGAATCTCTCTTTTTCGCATATCTTTTGTGGGAGTTTAGATTCATAAGGAAATGAAGAATTCGTACTTGATAAAAATGATGTTGATTGATAAGAATTAGGATTTGCTCCTTTTTTTTTTTTCAAATTTAGAGAACTGATGATGTGACATTATAAGATTCTTATTTTGTTCTTTTGTAGCTTCGGGTTGTTGTAGAATGAAATGTTTGAATTGTACTGTTATTGCCATAGGTTAATTGAGTTGTTCTAAAAAAAAGCATTTGAGGGCAAAGTTCCAATCTTTTCTATTCTGATTGCAGCGAGAATTGAAGTTTTTTTGATATAATTGCCGTTGAGATATTGTAAAATTTTAAGAAAGGATTGGTCTGCTGAAGCTAATGGAGTGGTTGAGCTAGAGAAAGTTTGGGCTTTGAAGATTCGAATTGATTAGTGCTTGCTTTCAAATTGTGTTATTGGAATGGGTTGCGAGTGTTCAAAGCTCACCAAGTGTTGTTGGAGTTCTGACTATAATGGATCAGTTCCCGAAGACCACAATGAGGGTAAGTGAAATGGGAGGTTTTTGTTTGTTTATATATGTGGTGTCATTTTGATCTTTGGGTTGTTTGGTCTTTGTAGATAAGGAAGAGAGGAGTGAACTCGATGATTTGCCTGCATTCCGTGAATACAACATTGAAACCCTCAGGATGGCGACATCTGGGTTTTCTGTGGAAAATATAGTTTCTGAACATGGGGAAAAGGCTCCAAATGTGGTTTATAAGGGGAAGCTTGAGAATCAGAGAAGGATTGTTGTGAAACGGTTTAATAGATCTTCTTGGCCTGATGCCAGGCAGTTTTTGGTAAGTGAAGCATAGCATTTTGTATTTACCAAATACCATGTGCATTTGTCCTGCCCTTTCCATTTACCTACACAACTGCCAGTAGCATGATGATGTTCTTGTTCCATGACTTTAGGAAGAAGCAAGAACTGTTGGTCAGCTGAGGAACCATAGGTTGGCAAATTTGCTCGGCTGTTGCTGTGAAGGGGATGAGAGGTTACTCGTTTCTGAATTTATGCCCAATGATACATTGGCCAAACACCTATTCCATTGTAAGTTTGTTTCTGGTGCCCTTTCCTTTGCTTTAGCATCTAGTGGATATTGCAGGTTTCTTTCTTTTAATTTCCAAGCTTGTGTGTCCAATTGAGCAATTATTATTCCTATTATTGGAAGTGTGTGCGCCTGCAGTACATTATGGAGGAAAAATTGCACGTTTCTCTTTTATACTCTTTGCTACAAACAACAACATTCTGTTATAGATTTTTGCGATACAAAAGATCTGCTCTTGGTTTGCTCACCATTTCTGTAGCTTGAACTCTTGCTTTGTGCTTGGAGTTAGTACACCAAACCAAGATACCAAGGAGCAGTCTTGTTCTTTTATTCTTCTTAAAATTTTCTCAGAACTCAATGTTGACCTTCTGGTTTCTTCAGGGGAAACACAGCCAATGAAATGGGCAATGCGACTTAGAGTGGCTCTACACCTTGCACAAGCTCTAGAATATTGTGCCAGCAAGGGACGTGCTCTGTATCATGATCTGAATGCTTATAGAGTTGTCTTTGATGATGTAAGTATCTCATTATCTTTAACGTGTCCAGTATCCACAGTTAGGATTTAACAGAGTCCATTTTCATTTCATCATTCTATTCGTCAGGAGGGCAACCCTAGACTTTCATGCTTTGGTCTGATGAAGAACAGTATAGATGGAAAAAGTTACAGTACAAACTTGGCATTTACACCTCCTGAGTATCTGAGGACAGGTACTTAATTCTTTCGAACCAGCTAAATGTTCCTCCACCTGCAAGCTTCACCCTGATCTCTGTATATATGGCATATGGAATTATTGTTTCAATTGAATCCTGGATGGTGTATCACATTGATCATTCAAGTTCTTAACATAATTTATGCTCATCCATTATTTTCCTTATCAGCTATCATAATCATGGTTTGTTAATTAGTTTATCTCCTATATCACTTCAATTTTTCATTCATTCTATAGGAAGGGTAACAGCAGAAAGTGTAATTTATAGCTTTGGCACCCTCTTGCTGGACCTTCTCAGTGGGAAACATATTCCTCCCAGCCATGTAAGTTCCTTCCTCAATACGATCATTTTGATGCAGAAACATTAAGCATCTGTTAGTTGGTTTCATTGCAAATTTCTTCACTTATTATTCTGCGCACCTCGAAGGCTCTATCTTCCCACTGGAATCACAACATAATCTGGGATGTTGCCTGGGATAAAGGCAGTGGCTGCAGTATGACTAGATGTAGTGATTCCGTTGTTCATTTTTATTGTTCTAGATGTACATGCATTCCTGAAATTAATTGTGTTGGCTGTTGTTCCTGATGGGAGTTTAACCAAGCATGTTTGAACAATAAAATGAGATTGTTCAAACATGCTTGGTTAAACTCCCATCTGGAACATTTAGAGTATCACATAATTGGCAGCTAATAGTTTACTGAACAATTTATTTCAGGCACTGGACTTGATAAGGGACAGAAATATTCAAATGCTGTCAGATTCTTGCTTGGAAGGCCAATTTGCAAATGATGATGGAACTGAGTTGGTGCGATTAGCTTCACGCTGTTTACAATATGAGCCCCGGGAGCGACCAAATCCTAAGTCTTTAGTTGCTGCTTTGATTCCTCTGCAGAAGGATACTGAGGTTGGTTGTTATCTAGTTATTCTTAAGTATCTGGCATCTTATCCGTATAATGCCTTGACTTTCTCAAATGAATCCTTCCACAGGCAGCGACTTCATTTTACTCTCAAAGCGATTAAAAAAAGAAGAAAATAAATGACATTCTTAGTCATAAACATAAGAATGATTATTCATTTACATGACCTGATATCTGGAAATGTGTTCTGTGGATGAAATAATGGTTTTTGTCAGGGCCTGCAATAAGCAGTACTCGGTTGACGGTGTCTATTAAAACACCTTTTGGAATGGCTCTTTTCTGATTTATTACTTTGAGTTTTGGTGCTGACCTATTACTTGAGATTTTACAAACTATAATACGCAACATTCTCTTGTCTTGATGGTGTGAATTGAAAGTTTTGAATCACTCTATCCCTCAATGGACTTATTTAGTAGTCTGATTTGCAGGTTCCTTCTCATGAATTGATGGGGATACAAGATGGTGCTGCAGCATTACCGCTGTCACCACTTGGCGAGGCTTGTTTAAGAATGGATTTGACTGCCATACATGAGATTTTAGAAAAGCTTGGGTATAAAGATGATGAGGGTGCAGCAACTGAGGTTTGTTTCTGATATAATAAAATGGTAACAGTAATGGAATGCTATTAAAGCAACCATCTGGACCTTTATTGTCACTTTAATTAGAGATTCAAAACTTGTTTTCATTATGTCAAGTTATGGTGTTTTTTGAAGATCTCTTAAGGAATATTTTCATTTTCTTTTTTGCTATGCTAGATCCATGGAATTGAAAATTAAGAAATTGATAAATCATTCTAGCTTCAAGGTTCTGCTTTGCTATGTTAGCATCATTTTGACCTTGAACATTTGAATGCTTTACTTATGATTTTAGTAATGATAATATTAAAAGAATGTCACTTGATATTTCTTGATTGGTCTTTTTAATATTGCTTGATTCTCAGAATTTCACCATTAGCATTTATTTAGTTAATGTTTTATGTATTTCCATGCTCATGTTTGTTTACCTTTGCCATTTTTCCCCTAGTGATTTTACATGGATGCTGGTGAATAATCACTTGATTCTTAGATCCCATAGATTGCACTCATCCTGTGTTTGCATCTCCTTTATTTCACACGTGTCATTGATTTCTTACATATGCCTGACTAGTTCAGCTGTAACATTTTTTCCTATGACCTGCTTGCGTTTTCTTTTTTTACTGTCTTGTAGCTCTCGTTCCAGATGTGGACCAACCAAATGCAGGAAATATTAAATTCAAAGAAGAAGGGAGATGTTGCTTTCCGGCACAAAGATTTTAGAGCTGCCACTGAATTCTATTCCCAGGTTAATTGGTTTCTATTTTTTTTTGCTAGATGACCTTTGAGATTGGTTGAAGTGGATAAAATAGGTTTATTAATGTGGAGAGTACAGGTAGAGGTGGTGTTAATGAATTTACAATCAAACTAGAAAAAAAGCCTATCTTTACAGAACTTTGAGATCTCAAAAGTAGGATTCTTTTAGTGGGGTTATGTATTTCTGATGCAATCAGAAGTTACAAATTGTTCTATCAATTGTTATCAAAATTTCCAAAATTGAGCTCACATTTTATCATTTTGCAGTTCATTAATATTGGAACCATGGTTTCCCCAACCGTTCATGCACGCCGAAGTCTATCCTACCTCTTGAGTGACATGCCACAGGAGGCCCTAAATGATGCACTGCAAGCCCAGGCAATATTCCCTATTTGGCATATTGCATCTTATTTACAAGCAGCAGCTCTTTTAACAATGGGAAAGGAGAATGAGGCAAAAGCAGCTCTAAAAGAGGCATCAACTCTTGAAAATAAAAGGAACACAAATGCATGATAGTAGGACAAAGGTCAAAATAAATCTCTTCTTGGATTGCTCATTTCCTTAAGATGACTACCAATGGTGAACACGAGCTTAATTTCAAATCAGGATGATCCAAGGTTTTTTTGAGTTGACCTCACAGCAAAAAACCTGGCTGTGAAGGGCTCCGATCTACTGCATGCATTGATTGGTTGTCATCTTGAAGAATTCTTTCGAAACATTTTTGATGGGTTAGGTTTGGTCAGTTACTGGGTGTTGCCATTTTGGTCACTCATGCACATATGAACAATACCCTTGTTTCTGTTTGCTGACCTTTTCCAATACAAAAATCTGGAGGAATAATTAAGACATTCTTGTGACAGATTACATGTTTGTAGATGGAATCACCTGTTGTTTCAAATTGCTTTTAGAGGGTGAAAATAAATTGTTGTAATCCTTGTAATTTATGTACAGTGCTATTGGTTGTGGCTGCACAAGCAGAGGTGGAAATGGTGTTTTTGTATTCCAAGTTTTTTAATCAAATATTCTTTGCTTTTCAGCAGTGGCTGCTTGTTGTGTAAATATAGAAGTTTGATCTCAAAGCCCAGCAAAATCTCCGGCCACGGTAAAATCCTGTCTTTTCCGTTCTCATGATGAGCAGCTGGACATAACATGTCAATTCTCACGAAACATCAGATCAATGTAAAGAGAAAGCAGGAGCCATTATCAACATGCCTGAATAAAATAGGAGCCATTATCGCAAGAGGAGCTAATTCTATACGTCGAAGGTCTCTCAACTTACCATCTAAGCGGTGACTGTCTAATCTTTTTGCGATTTAAATGGCAAGTCCATAAATGTATTCTAGCAATTCTTAGATTGAACATCTACAACGTAGATAAATATTCCAGAAGAAATTTTCTTTTTTACAACTTTCCTAGGATCTGAACAAAAAATGGTAACAATCTAAGAGTTTTGGTGATAGCTTGTTAGAGTTTGCTTAGTAAACAGCATTCAAGTACTACCTCTCAGCCTTTTTTCTTCTGTTTGTGTCATGGTAGGAGGTGCATCCCTAGGGCTGGACAGTTCAATGGGCCGATCCAGCTAATACCAGACTAGGTAACCAAGGAGCCCTGACTGAACATAAGAAAAGTAGGAGCAAACCCTAGAAGTGGGAACGAACCATGCCAGGGCTTGACCACCCTTCTGGGTTCACATTCTGTGTGTATGGGGTGAATTTGGGTTGATGCTAGTCCCATGAAGACCTTTTTCGACAGTCGGAATAGAAGGGAAAAAAAACTAGTAATTGCTTAAAAAATTATGAGAAAAGGCCCAACCGATGACCTCTTGAACAAGTGCATCCTAATGCTCTGCGACGGGGCTATGGACCCAAGTTATTTTCGTTTTTCAATAATCTAATATTAATATTTAATTGACATTTGATTTCTGTTTCCCTGGTAAGGCAATAAGCACTTCATATCATTCTCTTTCACGACACTGGATTTAAGAGGTAGCAGGATTTCAAGTTAATTTTTTATATAATAAAAAATATATTAATATTTTAAATATATTTTATTATATTTTTTTTAAAAGATAGAAATTAAGCGTTAATAAAAACCTTGCAAACTAAATCTGAGCACTTGATTAATTACTCAAACCCATATGCTTGGGATTATATATTTTTTCTGCATGAAAGGATTTCAAGTTAATTTTTAATATAATAAAAAATCTATTAGTATTGTAGATGCATTTTATTATATCATTTTAAAAAAATATAAAAGTAAGGCGCTAATAAACCTTGCAAGCCAAGTCCGTGCACTTGACCAACTACTCAAGCCCATACACTTGGGTTTATATACATTTTTTACATTAAGAGGTGTAAGACATGTTGTCAATCTCTTTTAATTTTATAAAAATTAATGTAGACAACATGTCGTCTATCAACTCAAATTCCGATCATTTGGGGTGGCTAAAAAATAAAATTGAGGTGTTTTTAAGTTTAAAATTTTATTTTTTAACCTATTTTGACATAAAACACCTAAGAAATACTCTAAAAACCTCACTAAATCAATTTTTCAACTTAAAACACTTATAAATTGGTCCAAAAACAAAAAAAAAATCAAACTAAGAAAAAAAATTCTCTCATGCATGATTTACTTTTTCAAGCAAGATGAAGTGTAAAACTACTATTATCGAATTCCTCTCATTAAATTGAATTATTTGACATCAAGTTTGACCATTTTAATTGTGAATTGTTATATCCATCAATTTTTTTTCTCTCTTATGTTGTTTTTTTTTAATAGTTTCTTCCTTTTCTCTCAAACCAAAAAACTAAAAAATAAATAAAATAAATTTTAGGATCAAAATAAAAAAAATATTGTGAATTTGGGATTGACCATGTTTTTTTTTTCGTGTTTTACATGTAAGTTCTCTGTCTTTTAATTTAATATGTTTACCATAATTTTATATAATTAAACTATAGAAAGAATCAATTAAAAGGAAAAGAAATGAAAATGAAAAAAAAAGACAGATACTTCATATAGATAATGTATAGTAATGCAGATTCATACGAACGATTAAGTACCTGAGATTTTACCTCAAAGTTTTTTAGTAAATTATAAATTTATAGATAGCTAACTTTCTCATTTGCAAACTAGGGATTTCCATGTATTTACTACTAGAATTTAAAGAAAAACAAGAAATGCTGATTTTATTAAAAAATCGTCCTCAAATTACTCTAATAGTGAATTCTACAAAATTAAGACGTTGAGATTTTTCAAGAAATAATTTCGGTAAAATTAATATTATTGGGAGAAAAAATGTAGATAATGTAAAATAGATGAAGAAAAACGATAATCATCCACATTATAACAAAACAATAATACAAATTTTATACTCAGATTATAAATAGAAATGTTCACAATCTCACGGTCATCAGAGGCCCAAATTATTCAAATATTGACCTCCATACAGTAACATAAATAACTCCACCAGAAACAACTCATCCTTGAAGCCATAGCCATAGGCAAATAACCAGATCAAATTCTCCTTAGTTCTCCATAGGCTCTTCTTCGTCATACTCCCCCTCATTATCGGCTGCGGCATCTTGATATTGTTGATATTCAGAAACCAAATCGTTCATGTTACTTTCAGCCTCAGTAAACTCCATTTCATCCATTCCTTCCCCAGTGTACCAGTGCAAAAACGCCTTTCTCCTAAACATGACTGTAAATTGTTCCGAAACACGCTTAAACATTTCTTGAATAGACGTAGAATTTCCCATAAATGTTGATGACATTGCTAACCCAGTTGGTGGAATGTCACAAACACTTGATTTAACATTATTTGGAATCCACTCAACAAAATATGATGAGTTCTTGTTTTGCACATTTATCATTTGTTCATCAACTTCCTTAGTGCTCATTTTGCCTCGGAACATAGCTGAGGCTGTCAAGTACCTACCGTGCCGAGGGTCAGCTGCACACATCATGTTTTTAGCATCCCACATTTGTTGTGTCAGCTCCGGGATGGTTAAGGCACGGTACTGTTGTGAGACTTGGGAGGTTAATGGTGCAAAACCAACCATGAAGAAATGGAGACGCGGGAAGGGGATTAAGTTCACGGCTAGTTTCCGAAGATCAGAGTTCAATTGGCCCGGGAACCGAAGGCAACATGTCACTCCACTCATGGTTGCTGAGATCAAGTGGTTAAGATCACCAACTGTAACGTAATTTCGCACTTTCATATTAGAGATGTTGCAATTTATAAGGTATGAATACTAACAAGGATGAAAAATTGAGGCATGGTTCACTTACAGCTTGGATTGGTGAGCTTGAGAGTTCGAAAGCAGATATCATAGAGAGCTTCATTGTCAAGGACCATACACTCATCAGCATTTTCAACTAGTTGGTGTACAGAGAGGGTTGCATTGTAGGGCTCAACCACAGTATCAGAAACCTTGGGAGATGGAAATACTGAGAAAGTTAACATCATCCTATCAGGGTATTCTTCCCTGATCTTTGATATGAGCAGAGTCCCCATTCCTGATCCAGTTCCACCTCCCAGAGAATGACAGATTTGGAAGCCTAATCACATTATCAGTCATCAATTCAAGAAACTAAAGTTAGCGTGTGCCAAGCAATGATAAATGGACTAAACTGAACACGATTTACCTACAAATGTGAGGATGTGGAAGTCATACCTTGTAAGCAATCACAATTCTCAGCTTCTTTTCGAACAACATCAAGAACAGAATCGATCAGTTCAGCTCCTTCAGTGTAATGTCCCTTAGCCCAGTTATTTCCAGCTCCATTTTGGCCGAAAACAAAATTGTCAGGCCTAAAGATTTGCCCGTAGGGACCAGTCCTCAAGCTGTCCATGGTCCCTGGCTCAAGGTCCATTAGCACAGCTCTAGGCACATAGCGACCACCACTAGCCTCATTGTAGTAAACATTAACCCTCTCAAGTTGAGCATTAGAGTTGCCAGCATAATTCCCTGTGGGATCAATCCCGTGTTCATCACACACAACTTCCCAAAACTTGCCACCAATTTGGTTACCACACTGACCAGCTTGGACATGAAGGATTTCTCTCATCTTGATTGGTTAGTCTTAATAAAAAAAAAATGAAAATGTTAAGAGAAGAAATATAGAGAGGGGACTGGAGGGGAGAGAGTGACGAAGAATGTAAAGTCGCAGGGCTTTTGTAGGTGCAAGAGGGGTAGGATTTTAAGAAGGTGAGTTTGATATCTTCCGTGTCAGAAAGTGAGAAATATAGAGAAAATTTAATGAATAATACGATGTGTCTCCGTTAGGAGGAGGGGAACATGTCAAGCTCCAACAAGAGTTGTGAGCTGGACATGGATATAATAATAATAACAAGAAGTTGCAATCATACATTGGCTTCACTCAATCTAAAATAGCCAACCCAACCTCCAGTATGATTGATTTTCTTTCTCTCTGTCTGTCTGTCATTTAAGATTCCAAAACTGCCCCATCTCTCTCTCTCTCTCTGCCTTGAGCTTGCTCTCCTCCAAAATGATTGGATGGAATTCTGTTATTTTATTATCAACTTCCTTCTTCCTTCTTACTTCCATTTCTCTCTCTCTCTCTCTGCCTTGAGCTTGCTCTCCTCCAAAATGATTGGATGGAATTCTATTATTTTATTATCAACTTCCTTCTTACTTCAATCCACCATTTCTGGAATGGTGTATTAACGAGAACATTTCATGAATGCTGATCCCTTTACTCACTCTTTAACGCCTTGTCTTTCTTTTGATGAACATCTCTAATTCCTTGGTGGCTTGTAGAGTTTTACTGTTTTCTTAAGCAAAAATATTAAATAACTACTGAGTTCTTGTCATATTATAGAGAACATACTGATCGTGCAAATATATAGGAAATTAAAATCTTCTTCCTAGTACCTTGATTGCACCAGGTAAGGTAACCACATTGCCAGCAAATTTTTACCTGGTAGAAATTTACGGTCTAGCATCATATCAATAAAACTTGGCAGTCAATAGAAACCTCTTCATTATTTCGAGATTTTTTCAGACAACTTGGTCACTCGGACAGAAATGAGATGACAGACATATAGGGAGGGTACTCTGGTAATGTTCAGACTGATAAGGTGGTTATGCCACAAATATCATGGTGTAAGATCGCATTAGTGATTTAAGATCAAATTAGGTGCCTAATTTGCGATGTAAAACCTAAGGGTGGTGTCACAAGGGTGAGAGCTAGGAAGCTTCAATTATTGGAGGGCATGAGACCGTCCTGTTTTCGGTCTGTCTCTCTCTTCTTAAACAAGTATTCTTTCTGGCCCTCCTTCCAGACCTTCCGCAAGGACTAGTTGGCTTCTTGATGTTGGGATCCTATGCTAAGTCCTCCCTATAATATGATAAATGATTTCACATCACCTGAAGAGATTATATGAAAATATGGATACTTTATAATCCCATTGTGTAGTCTGAGGTTCAAAAAAATCCCATTGAGCCAAAAGAGAAAAGTGTGATTTGGTAGTTTGCTTCTAATATAATCTATTAAACCTAAATACATAATAAACATTCAACAGATCTCAGTATACTTCCATCATCATCATCATCTGCTGCAGGCTAAATTGAATGGGAAAATGATAGCTGACTGAATTTTGACTCAAAACTTCATACTAGCATTTTACTTCACTAACAGACAAAAAGGTAGCACGAGATAAGATTTGATGATGTTCATGGATATGTGTCTAAGAATTTGCTGTTTTAGCATCGTTTTCAAGCCATTCAACACCTACTCAAGAGCGGTAGGGATGATGGCCAGTCCCCATCTAAATTACCACCCTCTTATGTTAGGAAGCCCCCCCCCCCCCCGGGCAGCAATCTCACACCTCTCGCTCCAGCCAGATACATTTGACTAAACAAAACAGTGGCATGGATAGCTACCATATTAGATGGTAATATGGTGGGGTATGTATCTCTAGCGGGTATGGGAAGCACACGGTACCTGGTGGGTGCTGGCAGCCCACATGGCTCGGACGTGGAGGGTGACCTGGTGAGATAGGGTTGGTGGACAAGATCACATAAGGTTTTAGGGATACAAAAGGCAAATCAAGCAATTGACAATTAAATACTTGCTAGAAGGCATTGAAGGTCCTACTATTGTGGGGAAATGTAGAATGTTACTGAAAACAGACTTTTTATGAAAGGAAGCTAGCTACCATCATTCTTAAAATGAGTACTGACATTTTGTTTGCCATGTAACAGTGTTTGAACTAAAAATAGGGAGCATTTAAGTTTAGATCCTCCTTTCATATTTCTGTTACACACTTCACCAACCTCATAATCCATTTGCATACTGTGATCAATGAAAACCTGGTTAGTTTGTGAAAATAGAATTAGATACCAAATCGGGTTAACCATTTTCATTAGGGATGATGAGAATGAGATGCGTGACACAAGGAGGGAAACGTTACAATGAATGCTTGTGAAAAGCACATGATCGGCTTGTTATTGCTATGGAAGCTAAAAAATTGTTCACTGGTTCCAAACTGTCTGGGTGTTATTCTATGAGAGTTTTGTGAGAATCCTCGTACCAAGGATTTACATTGAAATTTATTCGGCAAAAGACAGACAAACTATCAGTATCAGTTGAAGAAAGTAGTTCAGAACATAAACAAGGTTTAAACCCAGAGAGAGAGAGAGAGAGTTACACAGTAGGACACTGCTGCAGTGCTACAAAAATCTAATTCACCTTAGTAAAGTAGCTCTTCAAAAACAGGATCTATAGACCGCCCCCACTTTCCATGGTAAAGTTCCAAAAGCTTTTCTGCTGGTGTTACACCTGCCATAAAATTATCAATCATCATGACCATTAAGAAACCAACTTATGCAGGTTAACATAGCCAAATTACTGGGGAAACATGCAAAAATAAATGCATAATTACTTCTAAATTACCTGTGCTAACCACATCAGACACTGCATTCAAGAAACCAACTTCCTTAAAGCCTCTCCTTTCTAAGCCATCCTGCAGTAGAATAAGTGTGTTTAGAGAACAATTATCAAAACAACTAAAAAAACTAGGGTCGGTTTAACCAAGTTAATATATTATTTTAATTGTTTGATGACATATTTACTCTGTAACTCACTTGGTTTAACGTGTATCTTTGATGCCTTTTTATTTTTATGTTTCAAAAGCGCTTTTGAAAAAAAATTATTTTTTTTATTTGCTTGAAATTAAGTTTTTTGTGTTTTTAGATCGTTTTGATGTACTAATGTCAAAAATAAATTTTTTAAAAAAATAAAAATTATTTTGATATATTTCCAAGTAAAAACACTTTGAAAAATAATCACTATTATAATACCAAACAGGCACTTAATTAGGTAAGGTTGCATGTTCAAGCACTAGGTGGCTATTAGTTTTTGCGTAACTTTTTTTTTCAAAGAAAAAGGTGAAAAGAAAAAACAAATTATCCCATACACATAAGCCTGCCTAAAGTCCATGCACCTAGGCTTTTTAACAACAAACCCATGGCCTTTTTTAATAGCATTTGATTATTTTTATTCTCCTTTTTTTCTCTTTTGGTTTTTTTTCTAAATCCATATTTTAATGTTGAGATTTTATTAATTTTTATCACAAGGGGCTAATTAAGAATCGGTTTCATAATTCTTATCAATAATAAAATAAAATTTAACCCAATGTAATTCATAACTCAGGTAGCAGATTTAACGGGTGGACTAGGCAGAACTTAACAATTTTTTTCCTTTCATTTTTTTTCTTTGAACCTACCAGTCAACAAGGTCATGTTAAGGCAACTCTCACAAGATTTAATTTAAAATTCAAGCTAAGCAAAAGTTGAATCTTGAATCGAGAGTTTTCGAGTTTAAACTGTTGTACCGAGTTTAATGTCAATGCTGAAAAAACTCTGATGGTCAAGATATTATCCTTTTACATTCCAAAAGAATTTGGTCCAAGCCGTATCAATAGCACGGGCAATAACCTAGTGTTTACTTAAAGCTGAAGAAAAGCAGTCTGCAGGTTAACTTAGCCAACTACCATTATTGGAAAAAAATAAAGTTACCTTAGCCAGCTTTAGAACTTCTTCGGCAACATGTCTCAACAGTCCACCCCGAAATGGTGTCTTTAGACCTGTCTTTGGAACCTAAAAAACAATTTTATATCAGATTCATTGTCATGATTACAGAAGACATACAGGCTGCATCTCTGTTGTGGGATAAAAATAAATAGCAAGCAAGAACTGTCCTTATTAACACCACATATACTCACATAAATACAACGTCATGGCAGATATTAAAACACAAACCCATGCCTCTAGCAATGTCAGGTTTCATGAACTTGCATCAGGAATGTTGAGAACAAGTAAATGAAAGTCTCTTTCAAACTTAAAATTTTCATCATCTGTCAGTCCACCATATTGTGGATCCTTCTATGGCAGCCTTTTCACGTTAGCAAAAGAAATGCCAACAAGCAACACAACACGCTCAAGTCTTTTACTATTGACTTCAACAGGGTCATGATCTTTTGCTTATATTCAGTTTACTGCATGACATCCTAAAAGAAAACATCGTACAACTATGACTCTCACTCAAAAAATCACTGCTGCAGATCTTGTGTTAGGCATATTATAATTTGAGGAATGGAGATATAGAGTTCCATTGTAAAAGTGTTTTGGGTTACCTTATTCCTTAACATCTGTCTTTCTTCAGAGGTCCAGTCAGCTGTCATGTCTAGAACACTTTGAAGTGAGTCTTCATCGTATAACAGCCCTACCTGACATTTGAAAACAGAAATCAAAATGAGCTGATGATATTGTTTAAATGGAGGCAAGTAATAAAATCCTCCATTCAATTATGAAGAATACGGATCTGTTGAAAAGGGTGCCAAACTAAAAGAAGACAAAGCAATAAACCATGCTATGGGTAAAAGTTAAAATTTTCAAGTTTCACATCCTTGCTACTGTAACTGTTCTACTGTTCATTCCATCAAAAAAAATTTGCAAAAATCATTTCAGACATAGACAAATCATGCAACCAAAAAAGAAAAAGAATAGGATCAAAGTGGCCAACTACCCAAAATGCTGGCAAAGCACATAACCTCCTCCAAGGCCCTCCATCAGCACCCCTCATCTCTAAGTATCTCTTCAACCTGACCTGAAAGAAATGAGAAAGCAATGTGTTAAATGAGCCGCCAAGATCACAGCACGATATTTTTTGGCAAAAGAACCAAAATGCACATCATTTAACCTCAGGAAATATTGTTGTCAAATGGTTTTCCCAGTCATTAAGAGTTGGCAATTCACCAGGAATGCAAGGAAGTTTTCCTGCCAAAAAGTCCTGCAAAATATAAAATGGCCACCAATTAGTACTTGAAAAATTAGTAGCTTGATTTAATGGATAAGGTTCCTGCAAAAATGGTGAAAAATCAAAAACCTTAAATTACAAGGCTATAAAGGATAGAAAGAAACCCGGAATGACATTCCAGTACAGTCAATATACTTCTTTTTCCGATAAACAAAATACATCGGAACATCAAGAGCATAATCAACATACTGCTCAAACCTGCAAAGGGAAAAATAAAACAGAACTGCCATCATACAATCAACTTCATGCACCATGTGCGCGCGCATTTGTTTATGAGAGTATTCATGCAAACATTATGAACTTAACCTTGCAAACATACATGTAACATGTATTTGTACGCAGGATTCGGCATGTGTCCCCATTTATTTACCCCTGATCTGAGAACTGATAAAAAAGGGGATTGATGCTGGCAATGTTAAATCCTTTTTAACTCAGAAGTCAGGGGTGATGATGACTCCTCTTAATCGCAAACAAAATAGCAAGGAGCTAAAGTATACATATCCTTAGATATATACTAACACAGATAGTTATCATCTGTGCTCATAGTCGATGCCAACTTAGATTTCTGTACATCACAGTGTTCAAAATAAAAATTAACTCAAAAATACAGATTCTGTAGATGGATTTCCAAACCCGCTCATCCCCCACCACCCCCAACCCAAAAATTAAAAGCTTAAATGTTATTTTCCTCTCAAATAACAAGTTAATAACTTACCCAAAGGTGTCATTGAAAACAAATGGAAGCATGCCAGCACGATTGTTGTCAGTATCAGTCCAGATATGGCTGCTCAGGTAAAGAAACATCACTAAGAAGCCTACGGGAAACAAATTTCATATTAAATACAACAGTACAATTACGTTTAGAAACCTTCTTAGGCTGAGATAGCCATTTGGTTTTCCTTCGGTGAAAGGTGAGTTTGCAAATAGAGCTGTTGCTATCTGTTTATTTTCCAATAAAAAGATATCACAGAATCAGAAAAATTTGTGTTTGAAAAAAACTCAAAGTTTAGGAAAGTTTCTCACCGGCTGCAAAGCAAGGCCAGCACGAAATTTTCTTATCATGTCAGCTTCAGAAATGAAGTCCAGATTAACCTATTGAAAGTTTAATATTTTATATATAAAAAGTTATCAATATACATTAGACAAAAAAATCATCAAATACAGAAAAGGAAGTTTACACTAATAATTAGCCACCAGGCAAGAAATTGCTTCAAAATGACCAAACCAGTGAAGAAAGCAAAATTCATCTAACCTGAACGGTGCAAGTCCTAAACATCATATCTAGTCCTAGCGAGCCAACTTTAGGCATGTAATTCCTCATGATATCATATCTTCCCTGGACAAAATACATGTCAGTAGACAAGCAATCAAATTTCCAAGGGAAAGCATGATTATAAACAGCACTAAAAACAAAAGGAAAAGAAAAGAAGCATTGAAAAAAGAGATTAAATGAGAAGCCTAGTATCGCTGGGATAACAAACATAAATTAAATATCACTGATGGTATGTTGAAGGATAGATTGGAAAGGAACCTCTATGAAATATTCCATTGCTTAAAAGTAGCCCCTGTATTTGTAGAGGCTTTTCCTCTAGGCATGAACACTTAACTCAGTCTACATATGCAACTTTAGATGGCTTATAGAAAGAATATACTAGGGTGTATAGTTGGCTGGACAAATCAGCCTTGTGCCACAAAACTAAACAATTCTCGAGAGATTGGCATAAGATATGTGAAAGCTCAGAGACACAATCTGCCATATTTAACAAAGAAGGAAGCATTCATGGCATACTATGAAGGTTCGACATGAAAAAGCCAAACATGAAACCCATGAAACAATATAAAAACCGAGAATACAAACGTGTACGATCATAATTTTATTTATTCTATCCCTTCTGTTAAATGTCACAAAAACTCGCATAAAAAGTTTACAACGGCACATTTGTCTTGCATGGAAATCATGTTCAAGCTCATTCCATGACAACTATTACCTTTTACTTTCCTTAATAACCCATGTCTTCATGTCTTAGTATATTTTCCACCCAAGCTGATTGCATGAGAAGGAGAATAAATTGATTGGATTATTTTACCTTGGGCATAACAGGTATGTCTTTAAGTCCCCATTTGGGCTGGAAGCCAATTCCTAAGAATCCAATTCCCATTTCCTCTGCCACAGCTTTCACCTGGAAAAATTAACATATGAAGACAGCAAGATCACAAGGACATAGTGAGTGTGTGTTTCATAAAAAATGTGAGAAAAAGAAAACAGCACCATCACGCAATCTCATATCCATCCAGATGATGTTGGCAAAAAAAAAAATTGTCCTACTACCAGAAATAAACCCAAATGTTGAATTAACCTGAGCAAAAGTCATGTTGATGTGTATTAATCTCAACTTACCTGATAAAGGTGTGAATTAACCTCAGCACACGTTTGATGCAAAGTTTCTACAGGAGCACCGCTGAGCTCAAACTGACCACCAGGTTCTAATGATATGCTTTGCTTCCCCTGGCCAAAGCAATTAAAACCACATAATCCACAACCCAGGCCATTTGAGAAAACAGCACAAAATTTCCTATGTAAGATATGCAATTAGCTTGTATATAAACAGTAGAAAATAAGTCCAGAGCAGAGTATAAGATATGCATAAGATGAGATGCGGTTAGCTATGAAAAGGAAATAAAGATAACCATGATGACCATTTTACCTGTTGAAGTCCTATGATGTTGTCACCTTCCATTATTCTGTCCCAGTCAAATCTCTCAGCAATACCATGAAGCAACCCTGCAATTTGTTCATATTTCATAGGACGTAAAGTTCCAATCTCAAAACCAAACTTCTCGTGTTCTGTACCTATTCTGCAAAAGCAACACTGTAAATGAGCAATACCTAGGGTATAGGTAAAACCAGAAATCAAGTATGAAAACCCAATAGTACTGAGTATCAACCAAAACAAAATGAAATGGGATAATAACAAGTTTGTTACAAAGGACAAGGAACAAAAACCTTTTCTTTAACAGAAGGTACTTGGATTTACAACTTGAAAAGCATGCAACGCACTACAGTTTGAGATAAACTAGTCAGAAGGGTACAACAAACCCTTATGGATATATGTTTGATCGTAATTGACCTTCGATGGATATGTACATGTCTTGTGACAGAGTATTTGAATTGCAAAAATTCAAGAATCGCCACGATTTGCAGAATTTAGGAGTGGTGGAATGGGCAAAAGAAGAGCCTTTTATCTATGCAAAATTTTGACAATATACTACTTTTCCTTGGGGTTGCAGCCAGTGACAAGGTCTCCAACAAGACGAAGATACCACTCTAATCCAACTAGGATCACGGATTGAGAATTTACCTCCAATTTTCCTTAGGTTTGCAACCAGAGGCAAGGTATCCGATAAGATCCTCTTTTGTTAGTGGTTCTGTGGCAATGACAGCATCTTCTGTAGGAGGGCTCGCGGCAACAACAACTCGATGCCCTCTCTTCATTCCTACTGACAGACTCTCTGAACTCAGAATCTGAGGTGTCTTGCTAGAATTACATGACAATGAAGAGAATCTGGGAGGAGTTTCCTTTAGCTTAGATGCATCAGTGCTTCTAGCCATAGCAATAACCACATTTTGTGCAGCTTTACAGCGGCTTATCTCCTTAAGTATAGAGGATGATGGACCAGCCTGGGCAACCAGCGTCATGCCTGCAACAACCCACCCATCCTTTCAATTACAACTTACAAAGTCAAAATCAACAGGAACCAAGGATCCAGCGAGAAAACCATAAACGCAAACAAATTATATTCCAGCCAGTGGTAAAACGTCGGAAAAGTTAGATATACAGAACTTATTCAGCTTTCAATAGTTTCACATAACGCCCCTTTTCAACTTTATCACTTACTTTTCAGTGACCAAAACTCTCCAAAAAAAAAAAAGTTAATGAGATACTTCAAATAATTTCACATGATATCCATTTCTAAAAAAAAAAAAACCCAGCATGTGCTACGCTGCCTATCATATCAGGATAAACAGTACCCGTATTAGCTTATCAAATCAAGTATCAACAATGGGTTGCTTCACAAAAATTAGCAAAAACAAAATGGTAAAGAAATTAAAATCCTCCACTTCTCCTTACCTTCACAATACCCAATGCACCATTTAACAACGCGATATTCATTTCTACCATTAGGTAAAAACATACAATATAAAAAGTCCAGCAACACAACGAAAGCATCAAATGAACCAAAAACTTGAAGGAAAAAAAAAAACGAAGTTTTTACCTTAAAGAAGAAGAGAAACGTAAACAATTGTAGGGATTGAATAGTAGCAGGTTCTTATGGATTGAAGAATTTGCAAGAGGAGAAATATATTTTTGAGAGAGAGGTGGCAGCTAAGAAAAGAAAGATCTTTTGGTTGGGCTGGGTTGGCTTTTGTAGTGAAAACGCAGAGACTAGAGAGTGAGGAAAGGAAGGGAAAAATCAAATGAGACCCTACAAACAATGATGCAGTGCTTCCATTTCTTTGCTTTTATGCTCCACTCTAATCCATTTTTGCTGGGTTTCTTACACGTCACCCCTTTTCCAAGGATTATTTTTAGTTTTTAGCATATTTTAAAAAAAAACATTAGGGATTGAAAAAAAAAATTACAGTTTATACATTTCATTTCATTTCATGAGTGAAAAAATAAATTTATAACTTGTTGTTATTTAAAATAGTAATATTCTTTAAAATATATTAAATAGACATGAGAGATGATTGGCAAGGAAAATAAATAAATAAAACTCTAGAAATATTCTGAAATTCTAATTATAGCATTAATAATTTTATTAAAAAATCGATAAAATAAATCTAATAATTTAAAAAAAGACAAGAGAAATAGATAAATAAAACTCTAGAAATATACTGAAATTCTTTTTTTTTTTTTACATTCACGAGAGAGGAAGGGTTGTAAAATAGAAAATTGCTCCTTTTTAAAATAATAAAAAAAAATTGAATTGGTATTAATTCTATTTAGTATAAGAAGTAGAAGATTATATAAACAACTTTATATATAAAAAATTCATATAAATATATGTGATAATTATTTTTTGTAAAAATAAGTTATTGCCGGCGATGTCAACTCCGGGGAAACCTGGACAAGGATGATGATGATGATGTATTTGATGACTGCAACGGCAAGAGTTGAGTATGCATAATTACATTCGAATTTAAAAATCTAAGCAATGTAGGGGCAGTAAGAACATATTATTTTATTTGATGGGAAACAATATTTTCTAATATATCGTAACGTTTGGGAATACAGCTGTGGTTGTGTTCCTAAAACTTTTGAAATTTTTGTTTTTTTTTATTAAAATTTAATATGATTTGTATGTTTTGGATCGTTTTGATGTGCTGATATCAAAAATGATTTTTAAAAAATGAAAAAACATCATTGATATATATTTTAACACGAAAAATTATTTGAAAAGTACTCGCAACCACATTACCAAACACGCTCTAAAAAAAAAAACTAGGCGTCATTTTAGTTGGTTTATTGATATGAACAGTCAACAAGCTAACTCCACTTCTTCTTCTTTTTTATTAAGTACTTTTTGGCCTAATTAGCTGGAGTTAAATTTAAAATTTAATAAAATTACTAGATTAAAAAAATGAATGAAATGTCAAACACAAAAAATAAAACACGATCATAAATTCTTGGTAATTTTTATTTTGATTCAAGTATTTATTTTATTTATTTTTAAGTTTTTAGATAAGAAAATCTCACTTAAAAATAACAGTAATTAAAAAAAAATAGTTGTTGCGATTTTGCAACTAGAATCGTAAAATTTGGTGTCAAAATATTTTGATATATAAGTTTAATATGATAGTTTTTGGTAAAATATTATATTAACATAAAAACTCAAAAATAGATTAAAAAAACATGCAAGCATATTTACGTGTTTTTCAACAACAAAAAAAAAAATTAAAAAATCAAAACATGCTTGTTTTTGTATTTTAAATATCATGACAAAGATACAATAAATTCACCAAAGTTGACCCGATTCACCTTTTAAATAAACGTTGTACATCTTGGACTAGAAATAGCTAAATATTTCATTTTAAAAAAACTATATTTATTTAATTATATAATACTAAAAATAAACACTCGCACAAATATCATCAAATATTATTTTCAAAAACAAATACATCAGGTTGTATAAAAAAAATACTTAACAAAACTCAAAAAAACTACTATAATCTCACCTAAAACAAACTAAAACTTTAATGTTGTTCTTAAATATATATTTAATTAATTCAAAAATTAATAAAGAATATATATATATATATAATATTTATTTATTTAATCCAAATTTAAATTTAATATTTAAAAAAAAAATAAGACACGCAAATCTTGGAGGTTAACATATATTACTTATTGAAATTCAAGCTCGACATGTGGGCCTCATAGAATAGGCCCACACACCTGGGAATGATATTTTTTATTATTACTTAAATAAAAGAACAACACGTTATCCATCTATTTTTTAAAAGGAAATGAAACATCGTTTGAATGTCCAGATTACAGCTATTATAGGGGTGGCCAAAAAAATATGATTGTTTAACTGTTTACCGAAAAAAACTCAATTTTTAACATATTTTCACCAAACACCTAAAAAACACTTTTATAATCTTAAAAACCTAATTTCTCAACTAAAAAAACACAAAATCAAACTGAAAAAATAACTCTCGACTCCAGTCTACTTTTTCATGTGCAAGCTTATCCGGGAAATGTTTTTTAATTGCATCCACACTTTAGAGTCACTAAACCAGTTTCTTCTCTGGATGAATAAAATATAACTGCTTTATCGATGGTGGACAGGAGACGTTTTGAATTATATTCTTACATATATAATTTCCATAACATATATATATATTAAATGTCTTAAGATCGATTTTATTTTCATTTTTATATACTTTTTTATTTTTATTTAAATATCATTTGTATGTAGGCATGCTTAACCTAACGATTGTCCATCTAGTAACTTCCTTCTCAGACCAATGTTTGGTCCTAGAAATTTCAAGGGGTAGGCTTGTAGTTAGGAATGGTTATTTCTTTCCTTAATTTTTAATATTCAAACCTGGAGGCTAACACCTAGGATAATTTTTTTTTTCAAATGCATTATATTGATGTGAAAATGTGTTTATGAGAATGATTTGATTTTTTTATATGAATACTCTTAAATTAGAAAAAAAAATCCAATTCTAATGAGTAGTGATCTTATTTCAACTGTATACTTTAAAGCATAGTTATTAAACCCAGTATGGGATTGACCCACCCTAAAAATTGGGTCTTGAGTTACATGATTTGACCCGGGTTAACCTGAAAATTTTGTTTAAAAAATATTTGAGGTTTTAATATAATTTTTTTATCTCATATTGAAAAAATATTATACTATCCTTTTAAATTGAAGTATTTAAATAAAAATATTTCTTATTTCACATTGAAAAAACACAACTTTCTTATTATGATATAGAGTATATATATTAATAGACTTTTAATCTCCTCTTAAAAAAATAAAATATTATTTTAGTGGATATATAATAAAATTTAATATAAATTAATTAAAAAAATGATAATAGAATGGCACTTGCAAGGGGTTGTGCTAAGCAAGGAAAAAGCATCCAATTGCCTCCCCTGCACCTATGCTTTCTAGATCCTTTTGTCCACTATAATTTTGTTTGTTTCTCCACTAAATAAAAAAAACTATTTTTTATTGGAACCACATTGTTTATCATCCCCAGCGACACCCACGTTGCTGATCTTGGTTGGCATGCTAGAAAAAATAAAAACACTATAGATTTGATTTTTCATTTTGTTAAATAAAACGAGGACAATCACAGTATCTGGGATCTTCTACTCGTCTCGCTCAATTGTTGGTCCACGTGGATTTCTTTTGGTGTCAAAAACAGGGAAGACGGTTTCTGTTTCACCCAAAAAAAAAAAAGGACAGGGAGAGAAAAAAAAATTGAGAGGTGGGTTTCTTTCGGGTTTCTCCAAGTTATTCGAATTTCAGATTAACCCGGTAAGTCAGGTGATTTACCAAACTTGCTTGTTTTTTTGCTAAATACAAACTTGGTTAAGACATCATACCAATCAAATTTTAAATTAATTCGTCAAATTAAATCGAGTTTAACAACTATATATTTTAAAGTTATTTAACAAATAAAAAAACCCTAAGAAGCAACCATGACTTATTCTTACTGTATACAAGATTTACACTTTGCATTGTGATTTTGGATTGAAATACAGGAAAAATAAAAGTATTGGGGAATTAAAAAATGGATTTATAGGAACTTTACAGTAATATATTCAACGGATTCAACAAGGATATGATGGTAATTTCAGATAATTATGCAAAAGTTATAGTGGTTATCTAAAAGCTTCATCACTAAAACCTAAAGAAATTGCAAACAAGGGTCTTTCTGCAGGTTTTTTTTTTTGCCAGATAGTCAACGAAGATTACCGATGGCAAACACGTACACGTTTCTGGGTCACTTTGAACTGGGATCGATTCCACCTGGCGGCTCACGCCAACGACAAACACAAGTAGCTTTCTACTTGAAACCTTCCTAGCTGGAAAACGAATAGTTCAACTGCCATTACAATCCAAACTGTCCTTCTTGTCAGAAACCCAATCAAAACGTACGGATCTCTGTTTGTTTTTTATTTTAAAACCATTTTAAAAAATGATTTTTTTAAATTAATATTTTTAAATTATTTTGATATGATAATATCAAAAATAATTTTTAAAAAATAAAATAATTATTATTTTAATATATTTTTAAATAAAAAATATTATCTTACTTCATGTCTTCTTTTTGTTTTTTATCACTAGCTTCCAAGAGAATTAATTAAAATTTCCCACCTCTCTCATCTTTTACTACCAAAAACCTACAAGTAGCCTCTAAGAAGAAACATGGTTCTTCCCAGGTGTTTCCTTTTTCTTAAGATGTAAGATTTTTCAAGCTTTGGTCCCTTAGTTTTATTCTTCTTGTTTGTTTTTTTAACGTTGCTTTGATTTACAATTAATCTTGGTGATTTATATTTCTTTATCAAGAAAATATTTTAATTTTCAGTTAATTATTTTTTTCACTAAACAAAATTTAATTTCATTTATTTTAAATAATTATCGCTCTTGTAACTAAATTTGAACCTTAAATAAATATTCAATCCATTTTTTATTAATATCATGGATTAATTTGAATGATTACGGAGAATTCATTTTTTTTTAATTTTTGTTTTCATTTAATTTGATAATTTTTTTTTATTTTTAAAATAAAAATCTCACGATATCAAGATAAATTCAAAGTGATAGGTTGATGTTTGATTTTATAAAATAAAATAAATTTTAATTAATTTAGAATAACTAAACAAATATAGAAAGTAAAGTAAATAAAAATAAATAAATTAGTTAGCGTATGCAACGCACACACTGGGTGGGGGAAGCTTATAAAAGTTGTAAGAAAATAACTTTTAACTTGTAAAAATAGCTTATAAAAGCAGGATCAAACCGGAGCTTCCAAAATGCCACGCAACCAGTAGACAAAAAGGCAGTACAAAAATCTTCCTCACATACAGACGGACAAAAGCTTTGTTTGCTTGAAAGGTCCCTAGCTGCAATGTCAGGCGGCAAAAGAACATCAGCTCAAAAACATCGGTCGAAGAACTCGGTTATTGTACGTACATGCATACATACCATGTCCATTGTCGAAGTCGAACGATGGCTGCGCTCGGCCCGAACTTACATCTTGCAGAAGGATGTGAGGCTTGTATGTCACCCACCCTATGTTGGGATACTTTGGGCCATATCTTGGATGATTTAAATCTGGATCCACCAGACGCATTGGCCTTTAAAGTCTTTCGGCTCTTGCCTTAGCTTCAGGTTTCCTTTCCTTCGGTTATGGTATGGATCTCCTGAGCAAAGTTACTGATTCTTGCTATTGACCAGACATATGACATCTTCGATGAAAACAAAAAATTACCATTTATATGCATCTGAAAGTATTTTCAAGAGAAATTATAATAACATAGAATAATTTCAAACAAAAAGGATCATTTAGAATTGCGTTTCAAATAATAATTTTAAATATTTTAAATATTTTTTACTTTGAATTAAATTTTTTATGCTTTTGAATTGTTTAAAAATATTTTAAAAAATAATGGATTGCACAACAAATTTCCATTTCCCCTGCTTTCGTCCCTCTTTTTTCTTTTCTTTTTATGGTGCTAGGACAAGTTCTTTTTATGTTTTGCTCCGTGCTTGTGACAATCTGGCGGCATACGTTTCCAAGCTGAGCTCCAAACTCAGGTGTCACCCTAACTTAAAAGACAGCAATTAGGCAGTTGGTGATAAGTCAGATCGAGTGCTCTCATAATAAGAACAGAAGAATCATGAATTTAAATATCCTTGCATCTAAATTATTGAGTTAAATCATTTTTCATTCTCCTCCTGGAATGTCAACGTCGACTTGTGAACATCCTGGTCATTGGTCCGTTTGGATTAGAACCCAGAAGAAGCTGCAGAGAAACTCAGTACCAAATTATGAGAACGGACGGAACAGCACCCCAGTCCCCAGCCTTGAGAAACCAATATGAAGCAACTCACGACTTTCGAGCAAAATTACAAAAGAATAGTTGAGAACTTAACGAAAGGGGACACTTTTGCCACAAAGGCTAGTTCGTTCTCCATCAACAACTAAATTGAGTAGTGTTGTTAATAATTTTACGTGGAGGGATCTAATAATTGTACAAGTCAAATCATTGGTCCCTTGGAGGGGAGCAAGCAATGAAATTACAAATGCCAAACTGCTCAGCCAAACATCCCGAACCTTTGAGAAAACAAGGATTTCATTAAACCACCCCAACCTCCAAGGAAACATGCCAAGCATTACGAACTAGCTCGTAAGTCTTAACCTGATCATCTAAATCACTTATCACTAATTACGCACTTGTGTTGCAGAGGTGGTGAGAGAATGGTGAACAGTATGAAAAATAGAGACCGTATTGAGTAATGTTGCATATGATTTTTACACGTACAGTTGAAACAATTCTAAAGTTCAAACAGAAATAGGGAGAAGCAACACAGAAAAATTGCTGAAACACAATTATATACATGGTACGGATGATACATACATCATAAGGTAATGCTAGTCCAATGCAGACTGCCTTTTTTTTTTTTTCTTCCTGTTTTTCTTCTATTTCCCCTTTCTACTTTTTAATCCTTTTTATCCCTTGTACACGGCAAGGGATTCATTGGTTAGCAGTGATTCTAGGGGGGGGCAATATATAACTATTGTCAACAAGAATTTGATAAAGCACAAAGTAAACTGTACAATTCATAAGAGTTACCAGAAGATATCATCAACTCCCACTGTGGTAGGTCGATCATTATCCTCCTCCAGCTCCAGCTCCAACTCTGGCTCAGGAGGCCCAAATTCTGGGGATTCAATATCAGCAAGATTTTTCAGATCAACAATTGAAAGTTCATCTAATTTCCTCACCGCCAAGTCTGCAGCACCAAGCTCATACACAGGATGCTTGCTAGCAACAGCTACACACTTCATAAAAGCATCATGGGCAGCCTCCACGGCCTGATTAGAGTTCCCAAACACAATACAGCGTTGTGGTATAAAGTTTAGAAGCTGGGCTGCATAAATAAACATCTCCGGATCCGGCTTCCCCCTGTGAACATCTTCTGCTGCTACAATAACAGTGAAATACCCTTCTATCCCAATGGTTCCAATTGCATTCTCGAGAGTCTTTCTTGGACGTGTGGAAACCAATGCCATTGGTATCTTGTGACGCATCAAAATATTCACAAACTCCTTTGAACCAGTCCGTAATCTATATATCCCACCTTGCAGTGATTGGTAGATTTCTTCCCTCCTCGTAGCCATTCTTTTC
Source organism: Populus trichocarpa (assembly GCF_000002775.5). Taxonomy (NCBI): domain Eukaryota; kingdom Viridiplantae; phylum Streptophyta; class Magnoliopsida; order Malpighiales; family Salicaceae; genus Populus; species Populus trichocarpa. Next base: position 8,414,299 of record NC_037285.2, on the reverse strand, counting down.
ATCTCTGCTGGGTCTCTCGACCAACACAAGACTTCAGATATCGCTTGCTCACTCTTCATCCCTTCTACTCGTCTCAAAATAAAGGCTGGAGGAGCAGGTTTCCCTTCTTCTTGAGAAAGAGAGAGCCAAGCTTGCCTCTCGAGATCAGGATTATCCTCAATTATCACACCCTCCCACTCAAATATAGCACCCAACCAACCACAACCCATCCTTTCTTGTCGAATCAAGGGGTTATGCAACGAAGGGTTATCCGCTCTATTCTCTGGTGGCCACAAACCTGGTTTTCTATCAGCACCAGTATCAACTCGGTAATTCCAAGTCCGTGGTATTCTCTCTCTCTCTCTGAATGAATACGCCTCTTTTGTAAGCTCCGTTGCCAGAGCCTTAATCGAGGTATTAACTAGCATATCAATTTTCAATCTTGGCAACATAGGAGAAGAATAAAGAATCCTTTTTCCCACAAACTCATTTACAGGACGCCAACAACTACTCAAAGATTTCCTCCTGTAAGAACCATCCTTAACAGACAATCCTCCACTGAGTGGCCTATACCCAATAAGAGATGCTGCAGCAATTGAATCCGCCATGTCTACCGGTTCTCAGAATAGCCAAACCCGCCAACAAATTCCAACACGAATCTAACCTAACTTCCCCTAAATCAATTCCTATGGAACCGTACACAATTTAAAATTTAAACAGCAGTAATTATAATTACACACATCAATTCAATACCTAGACTTTTTGATAGAAAGCTATACAAAGTCTTATAATAATATTCTCTAAAAACCTTAAAAGAGACAAGAATAAAGCAAAGCTTTCTTACTCTAAAAAGAACCCAGCTTGCTTCCTTAAAAGCCAAACGAAGCATAACCCATTAACCCCAACAATCTAAAACCTAAAAAAAAAGAAGCATAAACAACTATAAAACCTATAAAAACTGAACCCCAGAAAGCTAAAACAACGCAAATATACAACAAATAAAAAAGGCCTCTAATTTAAGAAGACTTCTATCAATTTTAGAGTGGGAAAAAAAAGGGAATGAAGAACCTGGGGAGAAGCGACCGTTGATTAAAGATTTGGTGGGTGAGAATGGCGAAGGAGAGGGGAGAGGCTAGATTCTTCGAGGAAGGAAGGGATATGTGAATATGTGTGTGTGTTGTTTGTTGATGAAGGAAAGGTGGTGGTTTTCTGTGGCTTATAATTACATCCAGGCTTGTTTACGGAGACCGGTCAAGCCGGCAAAAGGGGCCGGTTTGCTGTGCACGTGTCAGTTTTATGTCCGAAAAATAAATTACTCCCACCGTCCCCACGCCTTCTTAACATTTCCCTTACCTTCTCTTATTAGGATTTCCTATAACTAAAAACAAAAATTCAGTTAAATAAAAATATAAAAGCATATGCTTTATCTGTTATATGTTTAGGACAGGACATGATTGCAAAAAGTAAGTGAAGCCCTTGATACACTCAAGCCATCATGTCTAAATAATTTGTATTACTTGTATCCACCGCCATTTTCAGTACTAATTAATTAATGTTATGTGAATTGGAATTCTTTTTCAAATCCGAAAATCAAATATCAAGATTTTTATATAAATCTCACAATTTTTTTAAATAATTAAAATAATTTATAAATCACAGTCACAACTCACAGAAATTATGAAAATATTGAACAGTAACTTGAAGCCTAGAGATGCCAGTTTTGTAAGAGAAATGAGTGTCAAAAAGCATACTAATCGAGAGAGCAAAGAAAAACTTATGATCATGATGCTGAAGTATTGGAATTTGGCAGACACATGATTGAAAGCAACTTCAAAAGTAAATGCTCCAACGTACAAGTTTCCTTTAATTAATGATCAATGTAAGGCATTTACGTGCCCTATGTTCATGTAGTGTATGAATAGTTTTTTTCCCCGTGATACCACGTGAGTTGGATTATTTTTTTTACAATCTTATAATAAAATATAAAAATATTAGAAAGTTAAAAGTTTAGTATACAGTGGATGATTTTTTAAAAAATATTAAGAACATGATGTACCAGATGATATTTTTTAAAAAAATATTAATATGCTAATATATTGGATCGATCAAGATTAACCATGTTTAACTTGCGAAATTCTTGATACGGAACATGAGCTCATGATAACACTATGAAATAAAAATAAAAATAAATTAGGAATCATAATTTAAATTAATCAAATATTGAAGGTCTGAAATGAAAAAAAAAACATTCAATAAAAAAAGATAAAAAATAACTCGATCAAACCTAAAATGATGTCTTGCACTACGAAACGGCTCGGACTAGCATTTTTAAAGAAGAAAGAAAAATTTGAGACCAGGGTAGTTGATCTGTCTGGATCCATTAAGCCGGTTAATCTAATAATATGATTAAAAAATAATAAATGATAAATAAAAAAATTCGAGATAACTCATCTTATTTTTAAAATTAATGAAAAATCATACAGAAACAAAAAAAAAAAAAAAGGGGAGCCCGATATTCAAATAAATCAAACACCGAATGATAAAACTGAAAAAAACACAAGTTAAAAAAAAACAAATGATTTAATACCTTACACTATGTTTGCGGTTTAAATATTTCTTTTCTAACCTTAAAAAATATTAAAATGAATGAAGATGCCGACACACTGGATGGTATATTTTAAAAAATAACTATCGAGCAATTCATTAAATTTAATTAAAAAATTATTTAAAAAGAAGCTAAATCTAGTAAAGGAAAAAAAAATCTGAGATAATCCATGTCATTCTTCAAAGCAATGAAAAATTTTATACAAAGAAAAAAAATCATGGAGCCCAATATCCAATTAAATCAAATGTCAAATGATGAAACTGAAAAACATGAGCTTAAAAAAAAAAAGAAAAAAGCAATCAATATACTTGGACGATTCTTCTAAACCTAGGTAAATCTTTCAAATTCACAACCCGTTAAATTCTAAATTTCAAGTTAATCAAGAAGCTCAATTTAAAGTTGGAGAATGAAATCGAAAAAAATATTAAAAATTTTCAAGGTTAAAAAATAGCAATAAAAAACGATGATAAAATCTAATATGTAATAATGAAGGAGGATGCAATTGTAAAAAAAAATCAATTTCAAAAACCATCCAAAATAAAATAAATACAAGTTAAAAGAATGAGAATCATTTTTGAAATGAAAAAAATTGACGGAGGATGAAATCAAGAAAAATAATTCAATTCATTAAACTAATTCAAATAAAAAAATAACAATTAAAAGAATAGAAATCAGAACTATGAGGAAAAAACTTGAAGGGTTGTTGTGAAATGTTGTAAGGGCAAATATGAAAATCAAGAAGGAAAGAGAAAAGAATAAAAAAAAGTCAATTGTTACCAAACCATCAGGAATTAAGTCACGTGAAGAGGAAACTCTTGTCATTGCAAATCAAAAACATCAAGGAAGTTGATTTTTACTCGTTGCGAGTCACCACATACATCACCCGAAGACAGCAGAGTGACGCACGCACTAGCATGTTTCGTGAACATGCCAGCAACTTTTTTTTTATTTGTTTATTAAGCAAATTACCAAATCAACCATAAGATCACCCAATAATTACAAATAAAACCAATATGAAAATACCAACATGCGCCGAAGGAAAAGCTCAAGACCTTTTAATTTCAAGGGCAATAGAGTAGTTACACTGTCCATGTCAAAAGAAAATTTCAAAAAATCTTTAAACCGTATTTATTTTTGTTTTGTTTTTAAGAATAACCAAGTAATTCAACTGTGTAAAAAATTATAAAAAGACCGAAACATCTCCAAATAAATATAAAATAACAAGTGAATATGGTGAAAATACCATCTTACACCTGTAAGACAGCATTGAGTTTTTTTTTTTGAAAGGTAAAAATATAATCTTGAATTAAGATAAATTTACAGTTTTTTTTTCCCGCATGATGTAGGTTATTTTAATAATGGAAGGGAAGTCTTGATCTGAAAATCTCTTTAGAATGTATAATTTTGATGTCAGGATGTGCCTATAACATCACCTAATAAAAAACATAAGATGATATATTTTATTAAAAAAAATCCAAAATTAAATTCAAACCGTTTACTTTAATTCTCTGATATTTTTTAGCACGAGTTTTATCTGGTCACTGACCAAGTCTAGTTACATTATTACACTGGCACGGCAGATTGAGTTGACTTCTCAGCCTATTTTTCAATTAAATTCTCAGTGAAGGAACATTTTATCATTCAAACCACGTGGCCAAGTAGGGTGGTGGGCCACATCATTATTTTATATTGCTTCAGCTACCATTGAAAATGGAAACTTTTGTATTTTTTTTTAATGTTTTTAATTATTTTATTTTATTTTATATTGTTTTGGTATGTTAATATTAAAAATAATTTTTTTAAAAAATATTATTTAAATAATTTTTTAAATAAAATATACTCTACTATTATAATTCCAAACACTATCAGGATCTTTATACAACAAAGATTTTTTTTTTCCTCTTTCTCTTTCTTTTTCATAATTTATTGAGAGGTTGGAGTCACACAAGGAAACATGCTTCATTTGACATCTGAACAACGTTTTTTTTTTTAAAAAAAATCCTAGATAAAAAAATAATTTTTATGTTATGATTTTTTCTCTACAAACACAATCTAACAACTCATCAAAAATTCTTTCCCAGGCTTTGATTTTATTTCCACAAGAGTGTGGTTGCGATTACTTTTTAAAGTGTTTTTCGTGTCCAAATATATTAAAATAATATTTTTTTTATTTTTTTAAAAATATTTTTAAAATCAGTACACCAAAACAATCTAAAATATATAAAAAATATTAACTTTTAATAAAAAAATTTAAATTTTTATGAAATACGGTCTACAGTAAGTTTTCAAATGCATTCTTCATTATCAACGGAAAGCATTTCTAAAACACAAAGATTCTAATCCAAAACCAATACCGAGACCCCAAAAACACTCGAAGCCCAGTACAGTTATCCGATGACTTCCTAATCCTATCAAGACACAAGTCCATAATCCTTTTCCCAACTGCAAACCATAAAAATATATATATATATATAGTTCAACAAAAACTAAAAAATGTGAAATTCAGACCAAAAAGGGCTACAATTGTTTGTTGGTCGTAGTGGCTCTTTGCCAAGATACTAGCGGTGGTTCTATATATGCTGGCGAGGGTTGATCGGTGATAAATGAGATGGTTGTCATCCAGGGACTTGCAGTATGATTGAGCAAATGTACTAAAAGATAAAAAACAATACACTACTCGCTCTCTGGGAAACTTTTTAGAATTTATTTTTTAATTAATTATACCATAATAAAAAAATATATCTTTAGATAAATAAAATTATGAAGGGAATATATATATCCTCAAATTTGAATTTTTTTTAAACGTTGTATCATATTCATCTAGAGGATTCATTTTTTAAATTGTTCAAAAAGAAAAAAACTTTGTTTACGTGAATACATGTTTGAAATACATCAAAATAATATTGTTGTAATTTTTAAAAATTATTTTTAATATCAGCACATTAAAACAATCTAGAAACACAAAAAACAATTTGAAGTAAGGAAAAAAATAAAAATAAATTTTTTTTTTAAAAACACTTTTGAAACATAAAAATAAACGAGTTTTCATGCGAGTGAATCTTAAAAGCGTGATAGCATGACACCTTTAAAATTTACAAAAATATACAATTTGCACCCCAAAATTAGCACTTATTGTGTAACCATTTTTATCTTAAATAATCTATTGATATATCATAATAACAGTTCACAAAAATCCTGGCTTCCCTGCCCACATTTCCACCTGGATGTTGATTTTTGTCAGCGTGTTCTTGATGTTTGATTATGGTGATAAGTATATTTATTTCTCATGTTATTGTTTGAGTTATAATTAAAGAACAATATTTTATCTTAGAAAAAAAATCAATATTTTATCTTGAGATCTGATTAAAGTAATCACTGAATTTGTGAATGCGTTAATGTGAATGTTAGCCTGTTTACACATATAGTAGCTTGAAAACATCTTAATCGTTAATACACACACACACACACACACACACACACAAACTTCTATAAAATAATATCTTTGTAACTATAAAAATTTATTAATTAATCAACAGATCATTTAATAAGTCGGGACTGAATAAAAAAATTATTAATTTTTTTGGCTTCTGTTTTGTTTTTTTAATAAAAAATCTATGTTTTTCTTTATCTAATTTTATCATTTATAATTTTATTTATTGAAGATTGAGCTTTACGATTTATTGCGATTTGTTTTCTACGTGGTTAATTTAGTCTCATGACATATGTCGCGGGTTTGGAAGGTTAACCCGGTTGGCTCGAGGTTTTTTTTTTAATTAATATTTTTTCAATTTCATCATTCAATATTGAGTTTATTAGGAATTAGACTTCATGATTTGTTTTGGTTTGCTTTCTATGAGATTATCTCGATCTCATGATTCGAGTCACGAGTTTTATAGGTTTATTTGTGTAGATTTGAGTTGTTTTATTGTATCATATTTTTAGATTGATTTATTTTTAATGTCATTATTCAATAATGGATTGATTTGGAATTAAGCTTCATAATTTGTTTCAATTTGCTTTCTATAAGGCTATCCAAATCTCATGATCTAGGTCGTGAGTTTGACAAGTTAACCCGGGCTGACTCAAGTTATTTTTTTGTTTACTTTCTACGAGGTTATCCCAATTGACGGGTTAACCAAAGTTTACTAAGGTTATTTTTTGTGTCTCTTTTTAATTGGAATTTTTTTTTCAATTTCATTATTCAACTTTGAGTTGATTGAAAATTATGCTTTATAATTTATTTTGATTTACTTTCTAAAAGGTTATCATGGTCTCATGACCCGAGTCATTTTTTTTAATTTTTAATTATTTTTTTATTAAATTTCATTGATCATCATTAGATTGATTGATAATTGAGTTTTATAATTTGTTTCTATTTGCTTTATATGGTGTTATCATGGTCTTATAATCCAGGTCATAGATTTGACAAGTTAACTTAGGTTCGCTAAGATCAATCAAATATATTGTTGTCTTAATAATTTTTTTTAAAATAATATTTTCGTGAGTCAAATTACTTTTTACAAGTAGTTCGAATTATCGTCAAGTGAAATAAATCATATTGGTTCAATCCCATGCTAGAAAATGTTAACAACACTTGTATATATATATTTTTCTTACATTTATTTATTTTTATCTTACCCACAACATAACACATAACATAGAGTGCAAGCCAATACCATTTCATTTAATGAATGGAAATTAAGGACTAGGTACAAAGAATAAACACTGAAATATATTTTGTTTTTTCTAGTTTAGTGAATCTATTCTCCGGAGAATGGAAGAATTATTCTATAAGGTTTTACAAGTAAAAACGACGAAACTCGTGAATTGAAGTCATTTTCTATACCACGAGGATTGAAAGGTGGAATTATAGTTTGGACAAGGATGACTGACTACTTGATTGGTTTCCCTGGACACGTCTTCAAGGCCTCCTCCCCTACTTTCAAAGGGCATCTGAGAAAACATTGAACCTGCAACGTCGGTCAAATTCTGCAACTGTACAAATCACCCCAACTCAAATTAGTTTTGAACTCTAAACCTCACACCATGACAAAAAAAAAACAACAACATCTATCCAAGTCTATTTTGAAGTGACAATCTCGACCAACTAGAACAATCCCTTTTTTTGGCTGCCATGATGACGACACGTAGATAATTTAGAATTCATTCCCGCACCTCAAATCAAAATTAAGCTCTAGATTCCTTTTCGGCAATGTTGGGCAGCAAGGCTAGCCGCATGTTTGTCAATGTTTTTTTTTTGGTATTTTTAAGTCTTTTTTTTAATATATTAATGTTAAGGATGTATTTAAAAAAATAAAATAATATTATTTTAATATATTTTTAAGTAAAAAATACTCTAAAAAACAATCAATACTATAATATAAAGATGAATATATGAAGGAATTAAGAGGTAGACATGGTGATTGAAGCTGAGTAAGGGATGGAGGTCTACTTATATATGCTGATACCATGTAGAGTCGGAGAAAGAATAAAGATTTTATGGTTATTAAGTTTAGGGCCATGAGATTAATCGAGGTGCGTGCAAATTAACCCGAACATCCATGTTAATAATAAATAAATAAATAAATAAAGATTTCAAAGTTTTAATCTTCACTTTACAATTGTACAGATAAGTTGTTTATATATATATATATATATATATAATCCTAGTACAACTGATTGTATAGATATGTATTTAATTCAAACATAGTTATAACTGATTGCTTCTTTCATGTAATTCAAACCTATGATATTTCTACTTGTGTGGAAATGGCACTCTACTTGAATGCGTAATCTTTCATGTGTTGTCACTGGTGAAGATGAGCTTGTATGAACAAGAAGTCATTTGCTGACTGGGAGATCACAGTCGCAACCCCATTCTTATCTTGATTCTTTATGTTTGTGCTGTTGAAATTCAATCTTGTCATGGTCAGTAGGAATTTTCCGCCTAATTGGGAATCCTTTGCTTTGCAGGTGCGAGACAATTCTTCAGCCTGGCTTAATCTGCACAATACGAATTTAAAAGAATCGAGCAAAGGCAAGGCACCGGGACAAGAAGTTTTATACATCGATGAAGAATAATGTGGTGTACAAATGCCACCACTGTTCACATTTTAAACAAAAAAGAGGAACTCCTAAAGGCCTGAAGGAAATATGCCCACCCAAGCCCACGCCGGCTGCTAAATCAAAATCTGCCAAGTCCATGCTTCAAAAGTCTGCCAACTCGGAGGAAGGCACAAGTAGCAAAGATGAGATAATCAAGATACACGAGACAACTTTGCCTGCAATTAATGGATACTTCCACCATGAACAGTCTAGCAATTCCATTTGCGAGAGTTAAGACAAACGAGATAATTAAGATTGACGAGACTGCTTTAACTGGTAAATATCGGTAAGCACTTACATCACAAACAGTCCAGCAACTCCACAACCAAGCAACAAATTTTCTCTGTTGGATGCAAAGAAGAGAAAGAGAAATAGATCAGCAAACAAAAAAGAGCAGTCTGAAAGCAGTTCTGCTGCAATGGATGCGGGAAAAACTGTCAGCAGCACGTTAAGTGAAAGAAAGAGAAAATCTTGGACAACCCTGAAGGAAATTGTGGAGAAAAGAACACGATAGGAGTCGAAACATTGTAAGTTTGACAAAGCCAATGTTTATTTAAAAAAGGAAAATCATTTTAGCATTTTAGACTGCTGCTGATATTTTCATGGCCAATCTTTTTTCATTGCTGTGTAAACAATTCTGAAGGGGAAAAAAAGAAGAGTTTCAAGCTTTATTCCAGAAAGAAGAAGGTCACAAAATGGGGACCCAGTTTTGGAAAATAACAAATGTATATACCCCACCACCTCAAGCCTCTTCTACCAAAACTTGACGTTTTTAGTGTGATCCTTGCACGATTAATTTAATAACTCGTAGCAATTACTCCTTAAAAAAATAATAAAAATAGCTATTGTCTGGTTTGTTTTATTGATCAGACGCGGTTTTTATTCTGGACCTATTTTGTTGAGGATTTGGAGTTTGTGTGGGGTAACAGAATTGGGGAGTGAAAATGAGGAGCAAACTCTCCTGAGCTTGAAGCGGCTTCTGGGAAAATGTACATTTACAGGGAAAGGAACTGAAATGATTGATGGAATTCAGAGTTCTTGTTTTTCTTCTTTCAATTGTTTTCATTCCTTGATTGCTTCTAGGGTTTTCATGTTTGAGTAATTCCTTGTTATAGGGTGTTGTGGTAAAGTTAGGTTAGCTAATTGGACAATTTTGAAATTTAAGCTGTCAACTGTTTGTGTGTTTAAATTTGACGTGGAGATGCATCACTTGTTTTGAGGACCTTTGTGTGGAATCATGGTTGCATTTGCTTTCTTTTTTCCTAAATGTTCATGTCATCGTCAGACTCAGGTTATAATTTTCTGTTTCTGGTTTCCTTGTCTTGCAGGAGGATCCTGTGCTTCTAGCTCCTGAAACTAAAGAGCAAAAGCCGGGCATTGCAGCTATCAAGGTAACTACATGGAATTGCTTTATGGTGTTCCATAGGCTTTTTCATTGATCATTTTTGTGTTCTATGTCCCATCTGGCGGACACACACTCATGCCATTGGTATTTATATCAGATGTTTGTACATTTTGCCATTTTCACTTTATTCCTCACATTTGCTTTTGATGCTAAATATTCTAAGTGGTGAAGCAAAAACATGATTCTCTATTTTTATGGACAAAGATGTTATTTTAGCTGTTACCATCAGCATAAATATCGCAATTCCTGTGTTGATGGCTCAAAAGTCGATCATCTTTACTGATGTCTTTATCTAATGATATGCAACTGATTGTTAACTGATCTAAATTCTTCCCCAGCCTATTCAATTGAATTAATTGAGACTGCCTTCATTTTATGCTTAGCATTAACATTTGGTTCCTGTTTCAAGACAGAAGAGATGAGGACAGTGAAAATAGAAGGGATATTCCCTCTTTAAACAGGAGTAAAGAAATTCACTCCAAAATTTTTCTAGAGATAAACTTATTTTATTTCTATGTCTTCATCCATCCAACTAAATACGTTTCTATCTCTTCTGTGTTTGTGGACACTAACCAAATGCAAACTAAAAACTTCCATGTCATCTCTTTCCTTTGAGACCAACGGACTTGGCATTCTATTTACAGGACGTTACTCAGACCGTTGATGGTATGGTGATGCCGTGATGGGCACTGGACAATGATTATATCGCCCTGAAGAGGCTGAGAAAAGTGGTGGTGGAAGCTGGCAGATACGTGACACTAGGGAGCTATTCTACAGTACCCATCATGTTGAGGTCCCAGCACAAGTGTGTGGTGCATTTTGTCCCTGTCAACAAGCAGCTTCCAGATTGCAGAAAACATCGGTCCAGCAAGTTTATGATGCCGTACAGCAAAAGCTCTCGACCGACAAGGACCATAACTAGCATTTCTGATCATCCTAATGTTCTAACAATTCTTTGGATGCAGAGAGGAGAAAGAAAAATAGATTAGGATGCAAGTAGCCAAGGGATCTAAAAGGAGTTTGCTGCAATAGTTGCTCAAAAACTTGGAACAGCAAGTAAAAGAAACAGAATCTTGGACTAGCATGAAGGAAATGATTGACATCAATGTGCATGAAGTTGTCAAAACATAATTGATTTGACTAATTCAATGTCTGTACAGGTAGGATAAGCATTCTTGTGTTTAAGATGCGAAGATCACGAGGGGTTATCTGAATCATCTGACTGTGAAACTTCCTTTCGTTTTGCTTTCATCTTTTTGTTATCTTTGTCTCTGCCGCTTTTGCTGCCCGACTTCATTTTATGCTCCAAAATCATGCTGTCTACACAGGTCTAACATGATCTTACAACTTTTTCCTGGCTGCGTCATGGTGCATTGTAGAGTTAAATGAATTTGGTCATGGCCTATGGACATTTAGGTAGATCGTTATCTATAAACATGAACGGTATAAATTATAACCACCTTTTCTTTTTAAATGAGCATTTTCAATTCCGTTCTGAGGTTTTTTTACCAATCCTTTTACGTGCTGCCTAAGTTTCTAATGAAGCATCTGAATCAAAGAGTTTTCACTGCGTTTTGCACATGAAACAGAACTCGAACGAGTCTCGCAAAGTTCACACTGATCAATGACTACATCATTAGCAAATGGTGTTGCTGAAACCGTGAAGTTCTGATATGCAAGACTAACTTCTTCAAGTCATGTTTATACTTAGAAAAAAAAGCTCCACTTAATAATGATCATAACTGGTGATGCTCCATTTACATTTCTCTATAAACAACAGACACTGGCTTTCTTGACATGGATGGACAAGAACTTCAACCCTTGACCGAGTGATGCTATCCTCTAGTCTTATAAATGAAACCTCTGGCACTCTTGATTCCTGTCTTTTTTCTTCTCTTTTTTTTTTTTGAATTTTGAGTAGGCAGTGAGAGTCTGTACACAGAGAATGAAGAGAAGCACATGTCTTGCATTAAAATACTGTCTTCTTTTATAAATTAGACAGAAAGCATTTCATGCTTTACAAGGCTTATTAGTTTTATTGTTAATTGGCATCAAGTGAGCGCGTTCAAGGTTCAGATGACCTGTGGGAAAAGCAGGGTGAAGGCTTTGCAGTGTTGTGATTTAAGTTGTCATTGAATATTTCTTTCTATTTTTTGCTTTTTTCTTGTATGTTGCAAGAGGAATACGAAGGGATTTTCTTTTTGTTAAAAAAACAATTTCTCATTAAAACAATGGTTAAATTAAAAAACTCTTATTGTTATGAAAGAAAATGAAAAGATTTTTAGTCCCGGAAATATTTTATAATTTAAACTAAAGTATAGTTTATAGGCTCACGTCAAATCATTTTTATAATTTTAAAACATATCAAGATCATAGAGAATTATTTATTATTGTTATTAAACCCGGCTCAACATGTCAATTTTAAAATCTCTTAATTCGACTCCCCGTCTAATTTAAGTTTAAAATTAAATTATATGAGAATTGTTCCAATACAACACAATTGACCTAGTCAATTAAAAAAGAATCTACTCGACTGATCAATAGATATAAAGATGAAAATAAAAAAAAATAATAAAATTAACAAGAAAAAATTTCTTCATCCAACTTTTTATCTAGCTTGAATTTAAAATTAAATAATATGAGAGTTGTCATGTTATAATCTGGTCGATTTGACTAATCCATAAACAACCCAAATAGTTATTACAAAAATATTGTGATGAAAAAAAAAAAAGAAATTAAAAAAATAAAAAATAAAAAAACAAAAGGGATAAATTGAAAAAAAGAACCTTCAATATTCATATAAACTTAATAAGCTTTCCCAAATTTTTTAATATAGTAAGGTAATTGCATCTTAAAAAAAAATATACCATACTTTATCACAACATTCTTTAGCGATGAAAAAAAAAAAATACTCACAAGAAAGCACCATTACCCTTACTACAATTTTCAATTTTTTCAAATTTATCATCTAAAACTTTCTCGAATGTGTTTATTCGCACAGCGCACCTTATAAAAAACAATTCTTCGTAAAAATAATAATAATTAAAAAAAACACTAGAGAATTCAATTCAATGGCATAGATGCAGTTTAGTTCAATTTATAAGGCCATTTCTGTATTCTATCAGTGTCCTATATAAGGAATCCAACGGCTTCCTCCTTGGTAACTTATCTTCACCACAGCTGTTGACAGTGAAGAAACCGAAACCAAAATGGGAAACCGAAGATTCGCTCAGGTCTCCACTAGCGACGAAGAAGACGAGGCGCCACCAAAGGCACGATCATCATCAACGACCACAAGGCCTGGAGACATCAGCGAGAGGAAAAGGAAGAAAATGAAGCTTCAAGAAGAAGAAGAGGAAGAAGAAGAAGTAGTGACGACAAGGAGAGGGAGAGGAAGACCCAGGAAGAAATTAAGAGAAGAGAAATCGGAGGATGAAGTAGAGGAAGAGCTCGAGGAGGATCCGGAGGAAGAGGAAGAGGTGCCGCAGGAGGATGCCAAGCCCGTTGGGGATTCGACTAGGGTTTCGGGGAAAGGGAGAGGGAGGAGAACTCATTATGATGCTTTTGAGTTTGATGGGAATAGATATGAGCTTGTGAGTTTTTTCATTTAATTTAATTCGTACAATTAGGATTCTTTTTGCTATTTAGTTACATTTTTTGGGAGAAATATTAGGTTTTGCGCTTTAATTTTGTCAATTGATTTTGTTCGTTGAATGAATCTTCGCATTATTAAGCTGTCAGCTGTTTTATTATCCATACTTAGCCTGTAAATGCAGCAGTGGTTTTGAGGGATTTCGTGGAATCATTGTTGCTTTTACTGCTCTTTCCTAATTGTTCATATGATCATTACTGTGGATATTTGTTTGTTTCTTCTCTGATTGTTCTGCAGGAGGATCCTGTCCTTCTAGTTCCCGAAGATAAAGAGCAAAAACCTTATGTGGCAATTATCAAGGTAACTCATATTATTTTAGTTCCTTGTGTGCTCTGTGTCCTATTTGCTGGATATGCATCTCATGCTTAGATGCTCTAATTTGAATTTCATATGGTTTTCCTCCTTCACTTTTTATTCAGTATTGTCTCTTTGACGGTGGATGATTTGGTGGTGAAGCGAAAAATTGATTTTTCTGTTCACCTTGATAATCAGATTCTTTTGTGGTTAATGCCGTGCAAATTTCTTGGAGTTTCCGTGCAGGTTTTGTTCTGGTTTGAAATTATCATCTTTAGTAATGTTTGATTCTAACGATGGACAGCCCTTAACTAAATAATGGGTGATGGGTTTAAATGAATGATATATTAAAATATTTCCTAACATGAAACGGTGGTAAAATATGAATCTCAGTTAACTTGGGAATTTTTACATTCAAGATTATGAGAAGACCCCCAACCACTAGTAGGAAAAGGGATGGGGGTTGCATACCTCTGCAATTTATTCATTTAGATTCCATTTTTTTTTCACTTCTGGGGATGCAACTAAACTTCTCTTCACACTGAATGAAAATTTCATTTTGTAACCGTTTTCTCACATTTTATTATGTCATAGGTCTCTCTAGTAAAAGTTTCTAAGTACACACTTGTGGGCCAATTTTATGCTTCCTTATCAGTAATCATAATTAATACTCAACAAGTAAATTTGTTTAGATTGTTTTTGCTTTCATTTTGTATTTATTATGTAAGATTTCTGTCATCACTTTCCATCGTGTCCAATGGAAGTGTTATTCTGTTGATAGGATATTTCTCAGACTAAGGATGGCAGCATGATGGTCACTGGGCAGTGGTTTTATCGCCCAGAGGAGGCTGAGAGAAAAGGTGGTGGAAGCTGGCAGTCACGTGATACCAGGGAGCTTTTTTATAGTTTTCATCGTGATGAGGTTCCAGCAGAGTCTGTCATGCACAAGTGTGTGGTGCATTTTGTCCCAGTTCACAAACAGCTCCCAAATCGCAAACAGTATCCTGGTTTCATTGTCCGGAAAGTGTATGACACTGTGGAGAGGAAGCTTTGGAAGCTTACTGATAAGGATTATGAAGATAACAAGCAGCATGAAATTGATCTTCTTGTTCAGAAAACTCTATCACGGATGGGAGACCTTCCTGACATTGAAGTTGAAGATGCTCCTGCCGCTGCTCCTCCTGAACTGGAAGATCCAACAAAGGCAAAAAGAACTCTGAGGAGAAAGACTGTTTCACCTCTTGATGTGACAAGGGAGGAAGAAGCAACAACCAGATATGATAATTTTAAAGCTGAAACACCAGGAAGCTGTACAGGCAATGGCTCGGAGTATTATGCCATCTTAGTAAAGTTTGATGCATTGACTGGTGATACCCATCGAGACAAATGGCTGGAGCGGCTTCTTCAGTGTATTCAGTATATGTGCATTTCCTCTAACAGCACCCTTGATGATGATAAGATAAAAGGTGGTTCTGATGGCGTTGACCATAAAAAAGAGCAGAAGTCCCAGGGAGCTGCAAATGGATCTGAAGAAAATAGTGTGAAGGTGTATAATTTGTTGTGTACTTAGCTTTGGCATATGATATAGTGAATTCCATTTTTGGTATCTTGATTAGGAGCAGATTAGGGATGGAAATTTGACAATTTTGAAGATTTTACGACTCCAGCACTCTAATTTGTTGTACATGACAGGGAGGCAAGTCTTTTCCCTGGCCAGAAGCTGCTGTTCCTGCAGTAAGTGCTCTTGAGAAGGCATCGCATGATGCACTTTCCTCTGATTTTCAGAAGTATAATCAAAAGTTGCGTCAGCTAGTGTTCAACCTCAAGGTTAGTCTTGCTTTCCCTTTCTTTCGAGGTTGCTGTGCTCTGGGGGTTCACTCTGCATGGATACTCTTCCTCCTTTCTGCTCAGGGATAAAGGTGCAATACTGCAACGGAGCTGAGTTCAGTCTTCATAAATGATGTGCAGTCATTTAGTGGGACTGCAGTTACCGTTTCTTTACATTTGGATACTAGTGATTCACACATGTACGTGTTTAGCTGGTTTACCAAAATAAAATAGTGAAGTGTTTTCTGTCTGCATTTTAACGAAATTCTTTTAAAAGAGAAAACAGGTATATTCTTAAAATCAATGATGCTAATACATATGTATTTAGTTGCATATTGAAATGAAAGATTGAAATTTTATCAAAAGCTTTTGAACGGAATGCTTTTAAAGGAAAAACTAAGCATTCAAGTAGGTTTGCCTGAAGCAGTATTGATATTTTTTTGTGGAGTATGGTCCAGATTCATATGCTTAATACTTTGCGGTGGAACAGGATGCATCTCGAACTAATGGTGTTGAGTTTCCAACTTTTGACTGAACATCTTACCTTCTTTTGCTGAGGATATTGACATCAATTTTTCTTCTTTAAAAAAATTTCAGAATAATGCATTCCTAGCCCGCCGTCTGCTAAACAGAGAGTTGGAGCCCTCAAAAATATTGAACATGTCACCGAATGAGTTAAAGGTATAAGTTCTCTTCCTGCTCGCCATTATTTTGTTTATTTCTGCTGTTGTGATTTGCATCTGGAATATGTACAACATTCATGAAGTGTATGAATTAACAAACTTATCTTCAGGAGGGTTTAACAGCAGAGGAAACTGCAAAGAAGGAGCCTGAGGAGTCAGAGCGTATGCAGGTTATATCATTTGACCACACTTTGGTTTTAACTTTGAGATATTAGAATATTTTTTGGCTGTACACTTGGATGTGTGCTTGTGCTCTCACTGCTTGGCTGACCTGTTTGCATGTGTATCAGATGACTGATGCTCGTTGCTCAAGATGCAGCGAGTTTAAAGTGGGACTAAGGGACATCATCCAAGCAGGACATGGAGCCCGCTACCAGGTTTTCTTCACACCAGAACCTTGTTCTCTACACCTCTATTATTTTTGACATCAACAATAATTTCAAATATTTAGCAAGTTGTGTTGCTGTACTGACTGCACTACATTTAATGAGCTAGGGTGCAAACGCACAATGCATAAAGTGAGTTGATAGATGTGCTATTGTTTCGTGCACACTAGCATGATATGTTCATATTATCAAGCTGTAGACAACAGGTCTGCATTTCCATGTCTGCATTTCCATGTCTGCTAAACTAATTGATAGTTGTGGTTCAGTCCTCTTGTGCATGTATTAAATCCCCATAACCATATGAAATATTGGCTTACAAGTCAAAATTTTACTGACCACGGTAACTCAGATTGCATTTCAGATTCCATAGACCATCCATGATAGTGAACAACTTCATAAGGCATTGTGATTGGAGATAAAAACCTATGATAGTTCAACGAACAAAATGTCCACTGCTGTTGCTCATAGATAAGAAAGTATAAGCCATGAATTGTTTTCTTAGATGTTGAAGCAACAGCAATTCTGATTGGAGATTAAAACCCTTTATTTTCTTTCTCCGGATTCTACGTCTTGTTATATTGCACAAGTATTGGGACTGAACACGGTATTCAAAACCAATTTGCATGTTTTGATTGTATCATCTGGAAGTTCCTTGGGTTTGACTTGTCTTTGGACCTTAACTAAGTTGACATCATAAAGAGCTATTCTTTCAGTTGCTAATCTTGCCAGATATTCCTGTTTGATAGCTATCTCTTCTTCAACTCATTGCATTTAATGCTAGGTCCTGACCTAAAGAGGTCATGTACTTTGCATTAGCAGCATGTAATGGCAGTGGGCATCTGTTCTGGAGGGCTTGGCTCTGCCAAATTCTCCTGTTAACTTGTACTCCATGAGACATTTTTCATGGAAGCATGAAATCTAAGAAATGTTTATGGAAGGCAATTCTTGCCTTTCTTTTCTACTGATGATGGGATAGGAAGTTTTTTATTTTTTCCCCCCTCCTGAATTTGAAGTCTTGAATGTTTTATCTGTAATATAAATGTGACTTTATTTTGAACGATTGGACTACATAGTGCAACTCTGAATTGCAAGCTCCGATATGTACTGGTTATTGTCCATGTGCATAACTGCCATATTTAAGCCCTGCAGTTAACTTTAGTTTCTCCGGTTTACAGTTGGAGTGTATTGCCTGTGGCAATTCCTGGTATGCATCCAGGGATGAGGTATCTATGCTATCAATAGATACACCAAGTTCTGCCAGAAGTGTAGGCACTGCACCATGGGCAACTGCCAAGTTTGACGAGGTTGAGAAGAAGCTAGTGAGTCCCCGTGAATCTGACAAGGCAGCTGAATTCCTTAAGAAAACAAGCGAACCATACATGCCCGTCTTGGAAAACCAGAGATCATTTAACAAGGTCAAGATTGAAGAGAATCCCGAAATTTGAAATTTGAAAGAATGCTGAGTAGTAAATACAGCCAGGAATTTGCTTTTGCTTGTACAGTTGTTCAAAGTGGGCTATGCCCGTTTCTGAAGGTTAGGTTTATTTATCAGATAATTAACAAAGAGTTGGTGTACAGGAGTAGGTTTATGTTAGCAAAACTGTCAAAAGCTTCAAAGGGTTCTTTTTACCTAATCATTGCTGGATGGAATTTCATTGTAAACCTAATCATGGCATGTCCTCCTCGTCCATGCATCAAAATCAAAATTAACTGAAATTGCTGTAGTTATTTGGATCTCAACCGAAATGGATAGAACTTTTTGGGAAGCGTGCAAATATCTAGCTCGCTGCTGGTACGCATGGGCCGCAAGAAAGAAAAATAGCATCCGCATGACCAGCTCTCGAGGCTTTTTTAAGCACTCTGTTGTTGTTCAAGTGCTTTTGATAGACAGAGGATTCCCCACCTGCTACATGTTTGATTCATATTTAACCCTGATTGAAAAAACAAAAAAAGGAAGCTTAATTTTATGTGGCAGATTGCGTGTCGCTGAGACGGACTGCCTCCCCTCAGTTTTGTTTCCTCCCGCCTAAACCAGCCATCGTGCACTTGTTTTTACCATATTCCCCTTTGACCATGAAGCAGAAAGGGATGCCCACAGATTCCATATGACACAACTGCCCTTTCAGCACTTTTATGTGCCTGCCACAAAAACTAGTCACATGCTGCTGGGGACTCGACAACCTGGTGGACAAATCAACAAATTTCATGGAGTATGTTACAAACAACAAGTAAAGTTTTTCATTCAATCCAACAAGTTCGCAACAAGTTCTTAAATCAATTCGAACCACTTTAATTTACTTTAAGGACCACTCACGCCTAAGCTTTAGTTCAACCATGTGATGTAGGTATGGAAATAAAAGAGGGAGGTGAAGAACCAGTACCAGAAACCCTTTAAGCAGCTATCAGAGGTACAGATGGTATAGAATAGAATATCTTACTTGTGATAAATGCCTTGGAATTATGTTTTCTCTTACCAGGTACGCTGGAAATCGAATTTTGCTTGCTACTCAAGGGTCATTCCTGCCAGCAAACAATTTCACAGCTTCAAACACTGAGGACTTTATAGTAATTACAGTTAAATGGGATCTGCATTTTAGTACACCAATATCAATTACTAGATTAATTATTGGAAACAGCTAAATTAAATGTAGGCATCATCTTGTCTTGATACCTCCTGCTATTCCCAAAACAATAAGATAATGAGATGTAGCAGTGAATCTGTCCCTCTAAATTTAAAAGATACAAATAGCCAGAATCACCCTCACCCAGAGAATGGAGCTCATCCTTATAGAAGGGCATAGATGTCTTTCCATACATGACTGCCCCCCCATCTAAAAAGCCAAAAGGTATAGGGAAAGAAAATTAAAACAAATAAATAAAGCAAAACCCAAAAAGAAAACACAAGCAGCAGCAGTAGCATCAACAACATAGCTAGCTGCAAATCATGACTTGAACACAAGATGGCTTTTTTAGTTGACATGAACAGAAACTTAGCAGCTCTCTGTCTCTCATTGCAACTCTTTCTCATGTGAGTGAGTGCGAGAGAGAGAGAGAGAGAGAGAAAGAAAGGAGTGATTCACTCTATAGAAGAAACGAAGACACATACACTATCCAAGGCATGCACACACTCTCTCTCTAAAACTCACCTTTTTTGGTTATTATGCTTCACTGTCATTGGTCTACTTGTTTTTTTTCTTGCTTTCACTTTGTACTTGTGTTGATTCTTTGAGGGTGTAAACACTCTTTGGGGTCATGGCTGAGTACTGTTCTTAAAGATGGGTTTTTTTTTTGGTTTTTTTTTTATATTGATAAAAGACTTTAGCTGGAAGAGATTGGATGGATATGATTGTAGCTACTTGCAGTTTGTTGGGGTTTTCTTTGAATTCACTACTGAGAGATCTAGTGGGGTATGGCCATTTCCTCAAGTTGTTCTTTTTTTTGGCTTAGAATGCAAGTGAATATAAAGTTGTTGCTAATAATTGTATATAGCCTTTATGTCTGGCACTTTACTCTTTTTTCTGGGAGTTAAATTTTCATAGATCATAGGATTCCTTGTTAGTTCAAGTTTTTCAGTTTTATGGATCATCAAAGTTAGTTTCTTTTGAGGTTTTTGTGATCTCAAACTTTGGAATCATCAAATGGGGAGCATGCTTTTTGAAACAATAATTTTTTGTGAAGGTCATTACACTACTTCTTCAACCTTTATATTAGCTCTTCAAAATTAGAATATTAGAGACAGCTCTTTCATATGCGCAGATTGGTCTTTGTAAACAATAATGTGCTGGCTTTTCAAGTTCTTAGTAGGCAGCTGTTTTTTATTGTTTGGTTTTCCATTTCCTGTGTGATTTGTACAGTTACTTTGCTTAAAATCAGATATCTATTTGTTGTTTATAGCTGGATGTCAAAACAAATGCATATGATGGCAATTGAATAATCCTTTTAAATGCAGATGATTTTTTTTATTGATTACAAGACTACTGGTCTCTGGTGACGTATAGTTGCCAGTTAGGTTAGCTGCTATTATTGTAGGAATTCTAATCAATCCTTGCATATCTGAATTGGGATTCTGAGAGTTTTATAATCAGATTTCATAGATATTGCCACTTTCCCATTTCTGGGTCTTTTGCTTTTCTTCTTCTTCTTCAGATATTACCATATTTGTCTTCTTATTTTGGATTTGTTCTTTTGTAGAATTTTGGATCTTTAAATGGAACTGGAGATGGAGTTGGATTCTGAGAAGAGTAGCATCTCAGATCTGAGTCCTAATACTGTTCTTCCTCATCGACGTTGTTCAGAAGTTGAAAAGAGAAGTGTGAATGGCAAACTCACACGCAAAGATGATATTTTGAGGGTAAAGGAGAGCTTCACTGAGATTAGTTTCCGTCGTTACCGTAGTTCCTCTTGCAAGAATGTTCTGTCTAGACCTGTTGGTTCAGAAGGTCACATAGAGCCAAAGCGAGGCTCCATGTATCAAAGCTCCAGAGAAGTAAGGAGAATGAAGGAAATGGGCTGTAATGAGGGAAGGAGAAAAATTGAACTGTCGCGTGCTAGTGACACTTCGTTTTCTTTCAGAATTGTTGACTCTCTGCATTGCTTAGATGAAGAGACCTTGCAGAAGAGATCTCCTGCAAGCTCTGTGAGCTCAAACTTGAATCCAAAGTCTGTTCGAAGACCTTGCATAGAGCCATGCTCATCAGATGACTTCACTGAAATCTGTCCAAATTTGGATAAGAGAGATAAACATTCTGCTGGAGTTGTTGGAAGTGACTCGATTGGGAATCCAAACTTCAAATGTGAGCAAGTTGTTGGTCCACTAAATGATGGTAATGAGCTTCTGGAAAGAGATACAGCCCTGACATTCCAGAAATCACTCTCTGCTAAGGTAGAAATTCCATGTTCACCTTCTTCTTCAGGAAGTTATTTATCTAATGGAGCCAGCTCAAAGTCCCGATTTAGTCCCATGCGGATGATGTTCGATCCATTCACAAAGTCCAAGTCTCTCCGGAGTCCGTTAGGTCATGTCCCTGAACCAGGTGATGCCAAAACTACTGGGATGTCAAACATGAGAAGGAATCAGACATTTCGGAAATATTTGTTCCATGACTTCTCACATACAGATCAAAAAGTAGATTTTGATTCTCAGATTGCCAAGAAAGATCACCATCATTCAGCTGTAGCGTGTTCACCAGTTCACCTACATGGTCGACTGAAGTTGGAAAATAAACACGGGGTGCCATTTTTCGAGTTCTCATTAGATTTCCCTGAAGAAGTTCTGGTGGCTAAGACATGGAAAGCAAATAACGCATTTAATTGGGTCTATACATTTCACTCCATTTCCAGTAGAAAAAAGAGCAATGCCACAGGATGGGGGTTGACTGATGGCAATAAGGAATCGTTGATAGTGGGGCAGATGCAAGTTTCGTGTTATTTATGTTCAAAATTAAAAGATGGTGGGAACTTTGACAACTCTATGGTGACAGAGTTTGTGATGTACGATATTGCGCATGCAAGACACAGAGTTTCTACTGAAGACTCCCCTGATGTTAGACCTGACAGCAGTGCCAATCCAGGCTTGGTTGGTGGAAGTCATGAGATGGGTGGTAACTCTGATGCAGTGAAGCTCAAACATCAACCAAAATATGCTTTTGATAGAGGCCACTTCGATTCTTCCAATCCTTATCCATCGGCATCTGCAGTTTTGCATCCAGACCTTGAAATAGCAGCCGTTGTTATTCAACTCCCATTTGCAAAGAGAGAGAGCCTGAAATACAAAAGGGGGGACAAGGGTAGTGATGAAATGCATTCAAATCTGCTCAACCTTTCTGTTGGTGAGCAAAGGAGGAAAACTATACCAGATAAAGAAAATCCAGAGAACGTGAAGGTGGTGATTCCAACCGGCAATCATAGTTTGCCAAGCGGTGATAGTCGGGGTCCTTCTTCATTGCTTGATAGATGGAGATCTGGTGGAGGCTGTGACTGTGGTGGCTGGGATATGGCCTGCCCCCTTACCGTTTTTGGCAATCCTGGCATCCAATGTGCTGAAGATGAACCACTCTTGGATAATCAGCGGCCTCTGGAACTTTTTCTTATGGTAAGCTTCCTGATTGGTACTCGAGGAAATTTTGCATTGCTAACACTGTTAAAATGGAATTCTTACACTTGGATAAAAAAAAAGAAATCCCAGGCACCGAATATGGTTAACTTTGCTTTATTGTTGATATGAATCATGTAATTAGTTTCTTCCTAGCTGTAACCAGAATCTATTTTTGTGAAGGGAACAAAAGAGAATATACCAGCATTGACCATGACAGTTCTTGAAGAGGGTCAATATGCTGTTGATTTCCATGCACAATTATCCACATTGCAAGCATTTTCCATATGTGTTGCTATATTGCATGGTACAGAAGCCACTGGTGTGACTAGAGAGGAAAGAGGCAATCAGTTATCACATTGCAATTCACTGAAAATGCTTATTGAGGAGGAAGTGAAGTTCTTAATTGAAACAGTCACGGAGGAGGAGAAAAGGAAAGCATCCAAGAAAGTGGAAGGGATCAGGCAGTCTTACGTGCTTAACCCTCCCTTTTCTCCAATTTCTCGGGTATAGACTCGACAGTTTGCTTTGTAACGCTGAATGCTTCCTGTAGAGAAACGCTGATCAGGCTTGCAAGTAACTGGAACCAAAAAACTCCGACGAAGAAAGAGTTTTTCATGATCTAAAAGGGGGCGGCAGGAAGTGGCCGGTTGCAGTAATCTTTGCCGAGGCTAACTAGCAACCTTTAAACAGTTGTGCTCGTCAGGATTTTTTCAATGTATAATTTGATTCTATTTTGTTTTTCCATTTTTCAACTAGCTAGAAATAGAATAGAAACACATTGCTGTCCATAATTGTAACTTGATAGGGAGGGAGAAAGTACTGGGTGGAAAGAAAGAAGGGGTCTTATACTTTTTTTTTTTTTTTTTGTATTAATATATTTGGAGCTATGAAGTTCAAAATTGTTTTCACTTCAAAATAATGAATAATGGATTACTTTATCCTGGTTAAATACTTCATGCAGATGCAGTTACCTCTTTTTATTCACTACCTGATAGCTCAATAATTTTTCACACTTGGGACGTGGGATTCCGAAAACAATGATACATTGCTTTTCAGATTTTTTCTGTCCTCGATTACAATCATGACAGAGCCATGCTGTGGTTACCTTTTGAAGGACATGTCCTTGCTTACATAAGAAAATCTTGACATGTTTTGTCCCATTGAGCATGCTCCCCTCCCACAACAGTTGGCCTGTACTAAACAAATTCTTATAACAAATTTGAAAATTCTCCCTTTTTTTTTGGCCCTCATGTCATCTTCCTCTTGCTTTCATGAATTGCTAAGCTAATACTAACAGTAGTAGCTGCTTTCATACCAACTGGCCTTTTTTGCAATCTAAATAAAAGTTACCCATCTTGGTAGAAAGCATCAATGCAGCTCCTCGTACCCTCGAGCTGAAGCGTGGAAAGAAAAGGCTATCAAGTACATCCATCAACTCTACCTGGGCATCGTATGTTCCCCTGGGAAAAATGAAACAGTAAGAAAATATAGATTAAATTTTAGCTCCTATATATTCAACAATGCTTTCACTCTAGTCCCTATAATTGAGATTTCTCAACATGACTCCTGTTATTTTCAAAATGTTTCAATATGGCTCTAATCATCGAATAGCCAGGGAAAGCTGATGACCTACCGATGATTTTAATTATTATTTCGAGTATTTTTTTTAGTTAGTAAAGACTTCGCAGGATATTATTATCATATCTATAGTGATCTATAAGATAAAGATGAAAGGAAAAAAAATGAAAAAAGTAAGAAAAGAAAAAGGAAAAAGGAAAACGTGGACATTTTATTAATTGGTTGACCATACAAACACCATGAATGCGATAGAATATAAGCTGGTGAATGTTCTCCAGCAACTTGAGATATGCACATAACCAATCTTGGAGTTAATCACCTGAAATTGGAAACAAAAAGAAAAGTGGTTAAGCATAGCTGCTAGCATCTGCAAATTTCAATGCTGGGAATATAATTCTAAAACGATAATTCAAAAAGCTAAAATTACTTTGAAAAGATTTTGAAAGGCCATGTTAATCACTACAAGCTCACACATATGCCTCAAACTTCTAACAAATTTGCCAAATATGTCACGCTTTTACATACTATAGTTCGTTCTAGAAAACTTCAGATTTTGAACACTCGACATTCTTCAACTCAAAAACCAAAGCAGAGTTATCTGTTCTTAGAAGGTAAGACTCATCAAAGATGACTTGAGAACTTGAAATGTTCCACCATTTTAAGCATGTAAACAGATTGTGAAAAAAAGTATCATGCTTAGATGAAAATGTGCAGATCCAAATCAACTGCACCTATAGAGGCCCTTCAAACCTTCATTCTTGCCTATTTCTTGAAGTGCATGAAATACGCTTCCATATGGGCTCATGGATCCAGGAATCTACAAAATGCCACTTTTTCAGAAACGTGCAAAAGGTTATGATGATAGCAGGCAGCATATGGAGAAATATCATAAGTTTCAGATTACGCAGCTAACTGACAGGATCTTTGCACCTAATTCTCGTAAAGTCACCCAAATGCACACTCAGGCTTTGGAATAGGAAAAACCAGACTACAGAAACTTCTCATCAGTTGAAAATCTATTGATGTCATGACAATGAATAATATCTGTCTTTCCTTTGTCATAAAGATCTTGAATGATAAAGTTCCTAACATATCCTTGCAATTAAATTGTACAGACGGATTCAAGATACATCCATATAGAGCTATTCTAGAACAGAAGTACAAAAAAGGTTTTGGTGCATCAGTTCAAATATGGATGGAGGTGTGCGTGTGTGTTTCAATGGGAGAGCTCGACAAATGCGATACTTCTACTACCTAACTTTGTGAGTCAAGGATCACATGAGACTACATAACAATAATTCAAAAGATTAACAAACCTGTGGCTATGTTGATCCTGATTTTCCTGATTATATGTGTAAACTCAACAAGGCTTTTTATAGACTCAAACAAGCTCCTCGAGCTTGGTTAAAACGCATATCTCAGTTTTTTATGGAGCTTGGCCTTATTGGATCTCAAGTGGATCATTTACTTTTTACTTATCAACATAGTAGTGCTCTCATTTATTCTTAGTTTATGTTTATGTTGATGATATATTAATGGTGATTTCTTATTTTCTATTTAATCGATAAACTTCACATAAAGTTTGCATTAAAGGATTCGAGTCTTCTAAAAAACTTTTTTCGGCATCCAAGTGTTTCGGGACTCACATGGTCTCCATCTTCGACAAAGCAAGTGCATCTTTGATGTACTACTTCATGCTAAAATATTTAAATTCAAGCCTTACACTGCTTAAGTGTTGCAAGTGGCAAACTTTCTTCAACCTCAGGGGATCCTCTTGAAAACATAATTGAGTATCATTAAATTATGGGGGCTCTCCAATATTGCACCCTCACTCGCCCTGAAGTTGCCTACTCTGTGAATTAGTTATGTCAGTATCTTCATTTTACCACCATTGCACATTGGTCATTAGCCAAATATGTTCTACACTACTTAAAAGGGCATTATAAATCATGTGTTCTGGTAAAGGGCGGAGCCAAGAATTTTTCGTATTTTTGGTATTGTGGTGTGCAAAGAAGCAATCTATTGTTTCCGGATCAAGTATAGAGGCTGAATACCGCGCTATTGCAATGACCACAACTGAAGTTTACTAGATTCAAATGGTTCTAAAAGATTTACGAGTCTCATTATCTTTTCCTTCTATTATACTTAATTTGTGATAATCTTGGGGCTATCTCTCTTGATTTGAATCTAGTGTTTTATGCTCAGCATGTTGAAGTTGATGTTCATTTCATACATGAGAAGGTTCAAATTTCATTCCCACTACTGATCAGTCAGTTGACCTCTTAACCAAAAGACTTTCCTCCTCCCGGTGTTGGTCCCTACAAGACAAGCTCATATTCACCTGCGGGGGGGTGTCAATGTAACAGTGAATCAGCATGAAAAATAGCGGCAAATCACTTGACAATAATATAGCAAATCAATAACAGCAAATCCCATCATTTTGGCATTCTACTTTATTGTAATTTTCGGCTTTCCTTTCTTGTATATTTAGTATTGATTGTGTAGATTCCTTTAGACATAGAGACTCTGCAAAATAATTATCATATAAAAGGATTCTCTGCAGCGGTCTTGGGACTTAATCAACCAAGTCCTCTAAGAAAACTGTAAGTTACGATACAAAGCAAGAAAATGCAAAGAAAAGGAAGGTTATAAATTCTAACATCACCAGGCTGTTTGGAACCCTGTAAATAGAATTCAATTTACAGGATATATAGAACTCTTTTGTGGAAATTGATTTAAATTCCAAATGAAATTAAATTCATAAGAAAAATACGAAAAACCAAATAAAATAGGAGATCATCTAATTTGCTACGGTAGTTCCTCCTAAAATTAATATTGAAAATAATATTTCGAAAATACCCCCCTTTTATATCATGTCACAGGATTAAAGGAATGACGAAGCTACATTCCTACCACTTGGTATCATGTCAGGAATATGAAAGTAACTCTCATCATGAATAATTAACATAGTTTCATGGATAGTAGTGATTGTCTAACTGCAGAATTATCAGAAAAAGCATGTTATAGGTCAAGGTTTGGTGGGTTTGGTTTTGGATTTCTTAATGTGGCTAAAAAAGCTTACATTAACTTTATCATCTCATTCATTAACCAAGACACAAGTTTTCAAGAGCATTTGAAAACTATTACCTCTCCCATGTTCTATTCAGCTGCAATTTAATTTTCTTTCTCAAGACGTCATTTCCCTTCTTTGCCTTTTCCAGCCCCTCCCTCCTTATGTCATTTGATTCTTCAAGAAGTTCTGCATGCCTATCTCTCATTATGCCATTTGATTCTTCAAGAAGTTCTGCGCTCCTTTGTTCTTCAGCTACCCTGTTGTTCAGCCAGATAAGCTGGTGATTGTCCTCACTCATTTGCCTGATCCAGTTCACAGCCATCTCTTGGTATAATCTTATTTCGTATTTCAGCTTCGGTTCACCTACAGATTAATTTACACAAAATGTTATTATATGATATGTTGGCAGAATGATTATATTAAAAAAAAATAGAGGATTGGAGGGATTAAATCTTTTTGCAGCGGCTGAATAGTACGTAGATCATCCTAATTTTATTTGAATTTTTTTTTTTTTTTTATATCTGGAAGAGCTATGAGTTTGTAATATGTAATTAAAGATTTCAAGTTATACATGAAAGTTAAGACTAATATTTATGTAATTGCTGTGAACTTATTTATGCAATTGTCAAAAGCTTATTTTAAAGCTAAAACTTCTCATTGCATGATTTGTATAGCAATATTTATAGGATATATTTTCTCAACATTCCAATGAAAAGATTTTGATAGAAATGCTTTTTTAACAAATATATATTTCTCAAATGTTTTTCGAAAATATTTAATGAATAATTAATATAAAATAGGTCTATTGATATTTTTTTAAAAAAAAAAATGCATATTTAGTGTCAGATTAGTGTCAATAAATCTATAGTTATCAGCCCCACCAAAAGGTAAAATTAGTAAAATGTCTTGAGAACCACTTGTAACCATAAACTAAAAATAAGTATGAGTTATCCATGACTACAAGATCCACATCCACGCTCTTTCCTTTTTTCAACCAAAAAGCAGCATCCTACTTTCTCATTATATGATGATCTTTCCTAAGAGTATAAATACAAATGATCTTAGACTTGTTTTCATTGTCCACTCTCACCCTTTAAAAGCCAGGCAGTCCTCTTTTCATTGGAATCTACACTAAGGCATCATCTTTCAATTTTTTTGTAGCGTAACGGAGAGAATTCAATTCAAAATCCAAGCCTTCTGGAAAGCCCTTTCACTTGTCAAAAATAGTTGCCCGTGCACCTTTGCTCATCACACAAACGGAGGCTTCATGTTCTTTTCTCTACAATAAGGAAAGCCATCGATCATCAGTGGTACAGTACAGTAAAACACCATCCTAATTTAGTTTCTTTTCTTAATCCTTAATTGTTAATGCTAATCAATGTTAATTGTTAATTTGTTAAATGTTAATTGTATTGTTATTGTTAATTAATATTAATCTCTGTTCTTTTGGCCTTCGGGCTATTTTTTTTTTAAAAAAAAAAAACAAGAGTGAAAAACAAGAGTTAGTAGTGTCAAATAAAAACAAAAAACAGAACGTGATATAAATAGTGACAAAATGGTAAAACCAACGTGAGTTACCATTTTGCCCATCCTTGAGTATATACAAATACAAACACTTCCACGAGACAAATGGAAGCAACTAGAGGTAACGACAATCATTTTCAGTTAGAGACACCAGCTGCTAAGGTTAAGTGTCAATTCTTCTACCATCTTAAAACTCCCTCCACTTTCAGTGCCATCGTTTCCCTGGCTTGGTTGCAGAGAAACCGCTTGCAGGAGGTTTCCTAGATTCTGACATACCTTACAAGGAAAAAACAAGAGGAAGATAGAGATGTCAGGGATCCTTAAAGTATAGGGCATCGATGTACATGAAGCTATAATAGCTATAAGAACATGTCCTGCATGATAATCATAAGAGGGGATAAATGGTTAAAGCATGAAATATTCATACTCGATGAAGCCTTAGAGGCAGAGCTCTTAGCCAGAGACAAGCGTGGTAATCTTGTTTGCGCCGGTCTTTGCGAAGGCTTAGGAAGCCCAGATGCAAAAGTCAGTCTGCTGAAAACAGCAAAATTTGTCAGGCTAGGGATTCATTTCAACACTGCGGTATATAAATCTGATTAAAATCATTGTCGTCAAGAACTGCAACACAAAAACACCTTTAAATAGGAAGAAACGACAGAACATGGTAAGTGATATAAAATCTACGAATAAAGAAATGTGACAGTTTTACTATGCACTGGAAAGCCGTATAGCATCATAAAGCAAATGCATTCTTTTTTTTCTTTTTCTTTTTTTATGCTGGAGATACAAAATCAATGGTGGCTTCCCATATACAAAATGAGGAAAGAGATGGGGACAACTGACCAGAAACTATCAAAGAAGAACAAAGAGAAATGCCCATTTCACATGGAGTCTAGAAAATTAAACTGCCAATTCCTTCAGGGAAAAGTTTTAGTTTAACTACAGTAAAAGAGCAGGTATAACAGCACTGAAAGTATGCATATGATACAATAGCAGGTCCTGTAAAAATTGAGCAATAACTTTTAAATATAAACTTAGTTTTAGTGCGATTGAAAAAGTTGGGGAAAAGTGAAACAATTTATAATGTGAATATCACAACTTTTACACTGGAATTTTACTTTAGTGATAAAACTGTGAGTGGCGGTCAGAGTGTAGTATTACAGAAGACTCATGAATTGAAATGAGAAGAAAGTATCAGAAAACACCAGAAAGTAGCTTGCTAAACCCGCAAAAAAAGATTGCAGAACATTCAAATTTATCAAGGAATTGAAGCATACAAACCTCTTGTTCTCAGCCTTTCCGGCTGGTTTTGCAACTTCAGAAGGTTTAGATTCAGGGAAAAGAGTGAACTCTACTGCACTACCCAGAGAGCCTTCAGTTTCAGCCCTTGAAAGACAACCATCAGATATGTCACTTAATCGCTCATCAGAATCTGCATCTCCAAAGCCCAAGAGATCAAGGTCTTCTTTATCATTCTGATCAACACCTGGTCCCACAAACTTAGGCTGAGAGACAAATTCCTTTTTGAGTGATAAGTAATCCATTGACTTTGACTGTGGAAGCAAAGTTTTGAGATCCTTAAAGTCATCCATTGACTTTACAGAACCAGCTTCAGAGTGTCTTTCACTGTTCCCAGAACAGTTGTCCGTATCAGAAGATGCTTTCTCGAAAAGCCCTGAACCTTTCCCTCCTGATAGCCTATGGTTATGCAGTGCAGTCCCAATTGAATGTCTTCTTGGAGAAGAGGAATCATACCTACGTGAATTCATATCACACTTCACACTATTGCCACTCGCCTGGAGATGCTGCAGCCGCTCAATCTCTTCATCTTTCCTTGAAATTGTCTCTTTGAGCAATCCAACCTGCAAGGTTGACTTTGAATATATTGAATCAAATGGACTCAAATTATTCAATGCAGGTTATAAAAAAATTGAAAACAGGTAAAGTCTATTGAATGCTCAAGGAAACTCAAATTCTGTTAAGCAACTGAGCTTTATGACTCGAATAACATTGGCAACAGAACAATAATCTCCTCATTCTCACCCCTATCAACTTCGAATATCTATATCCTAAGAAGGTGAGGAAGCCAGTCACTCCATGAGGTCAGGCAAATGTAATACTAATAAAGGTCAAAGTCAAAGAGATATATGCTGGTCCAGGGACACTGGTTAATGGGGTTTCCCATTCACTTTCGCATGTGCCTGTTTACATGGCTGAACATTCACCAATCACGGGTTATCTCTATTCCAGGAGACAATTCAAAGTAATCAGGCACAACTTTTATAAGTATTGATGAATGAATAAGTTTTCAACCTGCTCCATGAGTTCTCTAATATTTCTCCCCTCTTTGTTGCTCTTTGCAGCACCTAACTCAACCCCTGAAACCCTCTCAGCAAACTTCAAAGTACTTATAGTTTCTGAATAGGAATCTACATCAGGATTAAGCTGCACAAACATGAGGGTCTTCGCTTGACCACCTAGAATGTGGAAAAAAATATAGGGAAGCCATTAGTGCATTTTAATAAGACTTAGAGAATCAAATTTACTTTATCAGACATTATGAGTCATAAATTATGACAAAGCACTTTAGATATAAAATAGCACCTAATGAACTTTGAAGTACTTGAGTTAGTTTGCTATTTCTGTATGGCACATGCTGACTCTTTTGCGCTAAAGAAAATATAACATCCCCGAGTGCAGATAATGATTTATTTATATGTTGTGCTTCCCTCAACCTTTCTCCAGTAGCTTCAGATCGATCCACTCTTTCACTACCAGCAAGGTCAACCAAGTGTAGGTTACCACGTAAAACAGCACCAGTTTCCAAGTCCATGCCATAGACATGAATGGTGAGAACACTGCAAAATAAGAGTTCAGTTAAAACAAAAACAGTTTGTTAAAACCTACTGTGCCAACAATCACCATAAAAGAGACAACCTGTGGGATCTACTACTTCTTTCATTTAGAGCTGTAGCGCCCACTGCACGGTTCATTAACCCAATGCGCATTAATTCCAACACATCTGCAGTTGATGTAACAGCATGCATGCTGGCATCAGGGACAGCCAAACCATTTGGTTGGGTTGTACTCCAAATCCCAAGTGTGTGCAAGTTAGGGGAAATACAAATATTTTACCACTAAAATCAAGATTAGTTGGAGCAAACTCTGAACTAACCAACAAGAAATCAACCAGAAAGCAAGAATTTGCATTCATAAATCAATAAAGAACCAGAAAGGATAACAGGATCGACCCAGTTAAAGCTATAGAGTTGAAATTGCCAACCATGAAAAATAATAACAAAATTGAAGAGAATGAACATGAAGGATATCTTCTGTGAGGACCATCACTTGAGAGTAAATCACGAACTTGCTCATTGTAAATTTCTACCATTTGAACACCAACTTCATATGAAATGGAGCTTTTCCTGTTTTGGGAGATCTGAAAAAGATCATGCAGCGCTCGGTAATTGACCCCCCAATCTTCTTGTGATGTCATATTAGGCCCACTCTAGAGGAAAGACATGAGCACAAAGTACAATTTGTAAGCAAAAGGTTTATAATAATGAAAATGTTTAGGTGAGAAAAAATAGATTATCATACCATTGTATAGGTCTTTCCTGAGCCTGTTTGACCATATGCAAATATACATACATTGTATCCATCAAGAACAGACCGAATAAGTGGTTGGGTGTCTAAAAATACCTCCTCTGCCAACATATGTTAACAAGAACATAAAGCTAGGAGTCATATACAATCTTTAAAATACAAATATGTGCAACTGAATGCAAGCCTTCCAACAACTTAGGTTATTTGTAAAAAAAAAACAAAAAAAAGGAATTCAAAGGAAAAATGTGAAGTAAAATCAATCTTCGATTTTTGAAAAAATAAATGAAAGAAAAGGAAAACTCTAACCTTGAGTAGCTGCTGGACCAAAAACCTTGTTTAATTTGAAAAGCCTATGACTGTCTTTTCCTTGTTTTGAAGGATTTGATATAACCAATTCACCATTCTCACCGATATATTCTACTGTTGTTCGCTTCTTAGATTGTCCAGGAAGGAATGGTCTTATCCGACAATACACTCTAATATTGCCTATGATCAGATGATAGAAAAGCATAAGCTACAAAGAAAATGCACTATAACATTTCCTAAAACAAGTGCAGCAATCAGCACAAGCAACATGAGCATACCAAGCAAAACATATGGAGCAGTGTACCTTTCAAATCCTGAACCTCATTGTACAGCCTTCGATTTTCTGCAAGAACTGAATGATAATTTGCAGCAGCATCTGCTAGTCCTTTAAGCTTCACACCTGCTCAAGATTTAAAAAAAAAAACATGCACAGCATGAGAGAAAGCCCCTCAAATCACAGAATGCACTTGTTGACATCAAAATAATAAACGAAATTGAAAAACAATACTAAACTAAACTATAGCAGACAGTCAATCCTACCCAAGAAATTAAATTCCTCGGCGTAACTCCTTTTGGCCTTCAAGATCTCATGTTTTACAGAGTCAGCAGCTGCCCTCAATTCCTAACAGTAAAAGCATTATTAATTTACTGACTTAACATCAACAGAAGCTCACTTAAGAACAAGAGAGTGAGGCAAACCTTCAAAGCTCTAGATTGATAATCTATAAAGCTTCTATAGGAGCCCTCTTTACTTTTCCATCTCTGTGATTTAGATTCAGAAAATGACTCGAGTTCTTTCACCCTCTTCATTGATTCTGCTAAGAAGCATTCAAGTTCCTTTAATTTCTTCTCCAATTCAACTTTAGTTTCCTCAGCCTGCACTTGCAATAGCAAGCAATGCTCTTCATGTGTTGTCTTGGCTATCTCTAGTTCATGTTTCAGCGTTGAGTTCTCAATATCACTGTGGATTTTCTCTTGCTTTGTTCTAAGTAGCTCCTGCTCTTCAAGTTTTTTCTTTTCCTCTATTTTAGTTTTCTCAATCTGCAACAAAGAAAATGATGGGAAAAAAAGAGTTACAGAACGAGCAATATAACACAGACAAACACTATAACATCTTTGTGGGTGTTCTTGCTTATCAGTTATGAAAAATGATTATATTAGATGCCTTTCGAATTAATTTTAAAAGCTTGCCACCTTCCACTTGCAAAAAGAATCGTTCATCAATAAAGCACATGGATAACCTCCTCAATTATGCAGCATGTAACAGGTACAAATATAAGACAAATAAGAAGACTATACACAACGAATTAAAGACACTATTGTGCACATCAGCTGCTAATCAAAATATATATACAACTTAATCAAATCACAGTTCCTTCAAACCTGCAAAATCAGGGGCTAAATATTTCAACTTAGGTTGCCGGCAACACCCAGCATAAACGGTACCACTATATAATGCAGTAGTTAAGGAATTCAGCAAATCTGCAGTTCTTGGTCATATGCACTAGGCTATGCAATGTTCAACACCAAGGTGAGTTCAATTATTTTCTTTTCTGTTCTTTTTCCCTTCTTTGGTGTATACATAATTTCAATAACAAAAGATGCATCCTGATTGTGTTGCATTTGCCTAAAGGCTAAGAACAACCTGACATTGGAAACTAGGAATGAACTGAAATAGCATGCTACCGAAATATCGAATAACAAAGTCACACCTTGATTTGCTGTAGCTGTGACAACAAAACCTGCATTTAAATATTAAATAAATAAAAAAAGGATAAATATCAATTATTTGAATTTCAAATAAGATAGGCAAGGCAATTAAAAATTTTATTCAAGGTACCCGAATTTCTTCTGTGGTTCCAGCTGCAAGGGTCTCTAAGACTTTTATTCGTGATTGGCACTTTCCCAAGCGAACCTTGTAAAGATTGTTTTGCTACAAGTAGGCAACAAAATGATCATCAATATGCATGAGCAATATACAATATATTACAAATGAATGTAATCTAGAAGACAACTCAACATTACATCTTTCAAGTTCACTGCTAGAGTTGAAACCCGTTGTTCAATAACTTGCACAACTTTCTTCACTATATGAGCCATCTGCTATTCAAAACATACAAAGGACATCACTTAGAGACAAAAGAGAGAGAAATCAAGAAATTATTGATCAAACAATATATCAATTGAAACATGCATTAGACATGCAGTGTCTATGCATCATCTGATTGGCATACATGATGGACATGCCCATTCTTTCTTTCAATGCTTTCTTCCAGAATTCTGTTCACTAAGCTGAACAATGTTCGAGTAGAGGTATTCTGCTCAAAGGAATGAAAAAAAATGC
Source organism: Populus trichocarpa (assembly GCF_000002775.5). Lineage (NCBI taxonomy): Eukaryota > Viridiplantae > Streptophyta > Magnoliopsida > Malpighiales > Salicaceae > Populus > Populus trichocarpa. The sequence continues at coordinate 8,378,838 of NC_037285.2, read as the reverse complement.
ATTAGAGCAGCATCGCTCTTGAAGTTAGCTTTCTTAATTGATCATCACACAAACACACAAGATGCCAGAAACTTACGTCCAGCCCATTTGATTTCATCAATTCCAAAATATTGGAATCTGAAAGATCAGCATAAGACCCTTGCTTTTGTTGGAACATCTCAGATAAATTGTGTACAACATCATGCACCAAAGCAGCAGACGCTGAATAGGAAACAACCAGAAGAACAAGAATAAGAAAATACTACATATAAACTCGTATAAATATGCAGTATATATATATATAGGTGGGGTGGTGGTGGGGGTGGGGGTGGGGGTGGGTTAACCAAGATCAGGATTAGTATTATTCCCTTCATAGCTGCCCCATACAGGATCACAATAACCCCAATCAAATTCAGAAAGATCTGTTTGGACATTGCCAAGCAAATCTAATCGCGCATGTAATTAGAAAGTTGCAATTTTAATGCATACAAGTACAACTTCTGTTTCATACAATTTTAATGAGATAGAACCATCCATACCGCTTCCATATTTGTTGTCAAAAGAATCTCTTTGCCTCTCTTCTCCATATATGGAAGAGTTTTCACCATATGTCATTGTGTCCACTTGCGAGTTATCGATTCCCTCTGAAAACTCCATCTTTGGTAGATTCCATCTTCTTCTTAGATGCTCACGGATGCTCTCTTTCCCACCATTAAATTCAATGTGTGTTTTAAGGGTCACAAGACACTGCAGAACTGGCTCCATGTATCCCTGCAAAGCATCTCATATTATCTGTTTCAGTAAATTTTTACAAGAGACAAAGACATGAAAGCTAGTAACAGAATATCCAGTTTTTTTATGCCAAATGCAAAGGCAAGTGGTGTTGGGAAATTTCACAATAAGCCCCAAACCAAATGATGTGCTCATCACCTTAAACCTTATATTTCATATAACTACCAGCAAGAGCCAGCCCTGCTAGACGTCAAACTAGATCAATGATGAAGCACAATGATATAAAAGGTAAATTTGTCACAACAATGTATCAACTAGGTTTAACACTCCCTTCCAAGACCCACTTCACTGAAATCTAACTAGGAGATGACTTATTAATAGACCTAGTGTGTCAACACATGACTGTTTTAATCATATTGTCTTTAGAGAACAGATCTAATGTCAAGTCGGTTCCACTTTCCTTTGAGTTTGAATCCCAAAATCAAATGAATGATACGTAGCTGAATCAATATTAGACTGAAATTCAAACTACAATTGCTTTTATTACAAAAAAACAATTTGCTTACCTCCTGTATGTCTGCAAGTACAAACCTAGGCAAGGCCAATTCATCCATAGCTGCTAGAAACTTTCGGATATTTTCTGGTCCAGGTTCAGAACTGCCTCTCTAAAAGCCCAAAAAACAAATCCAAATTCCTGTTAGAAAAATTCAAAACCAGAAAAAGAAAAATGTACGAGATAAACAGAACCATACAGCAGAAACGTTGATAAGAAAGAAATCCAACCATTTCAACTAAACCAGGACAGAACTTGTTCAAAATACTACACAAGACAGTGCCATCAATCAAGTATGCTCTCAGTTCCTCCTCTGAAGCATCCAATGGCATATTTAAATGAGGTAGGGCATGGTTTAACCACTCAACCAATGATTGAATATTGACTGCAACCAAATCAAAATTCTCAACTAAGACACATAATCAAGAAAGGATAAAAAAAGGCAGCACGGGATTTTGCGCATTCCTTACCATCATCAGCATGAGCTTCATTAGAGCTGTCATATCCCCCATTTTCGCTCAAGCTGCGTTCTGGCGAAATATCCATGTTTCAATGATCTAGAATTATTTGCTTCTACGTATTAATTATGGAACTGCACAAAATAAATGTTCAAAATATTAATTTCCACACCTTAGCAACTCTAATTGTAAAGATTTTATCTACTTTAAACTCAGGTCAAGAAAAATGAGAGAGTTTGTCACAAAAAGCTAAAAACGCTGGCTTTAGATTCTTTTCTTTCCCTACACTTTACCAAAAACAAAGAAAAAAGAAAAAAGGAATAAAAATCACTCCAAAATCAACTAAACAGTATTATTTAGCTTAATCAAGTTTAATAGCCTATTCTAATTAACCTCGGCCAGAAAAACAGATGCAGCGAAAATTCGTTAACTACAATTTACTTCTACATCGTTAGCTACCTTATGAATTCAATAATTTTTTTAAAAAAATTGCAAAAACCCTAACAAGAGCAAAAAAAATTCTTCATTTCAAACACAGAAATCACAAATGCACTTCCATATATGACCAAAAATACGCGAATTCGCCACCAGATCGACATTAGACCCTAATTAGAAGCAAAAGGAGTGCTACGGTCAAAATGTGAGTAATGAAAGCTCGAACTTGAGAGAGATTGTTAGAGGCGGAAGCGAACATGAGATCGCGAAGAATCAACAGCCATTGCTATAGAAGAAACCGTAAGAGAGAAATCGTCGAGGAAGAAATGTATAGATCGACACCGTTCTGAAAGAAATCGGAACAGATTTCGGTTTTTCCTTTTTTTCTATTGGGGTCTAAAGATCGAGAAAGGAAAACAGCTTTGTTGGCCTATCTTAGCTGGGAAATGGAACGCGTTTTTTCAATTTTGGGTTTTTTTTTTTTTTGAAATAGCTAAAACAAAAAATAATTCTGGAAGGTGGGGCCCATGGTGACCCCAGCCCCACTAAATTTGGAGTGGAATTCCCGCCTTGTAGCTTCTGTCGTTTTGGTTTTTCTCTCTGAACTTTATTTTATTGGGATTTGAAATTGAAACCATAACAAAACAAGGTATTGAAAAGTGAAACTACGACGTTTTATTGAAAAGCAGACGAATGCTATCAAAATTGCATTGATATATATATATATAGAAGGTGTGGTGATGGAAGACTTTTTGTTAGATTTCATAAACGTGCGGGACTGCTGACTTTTACTAACTAACATGATTTGATGTCAAATGCTACTGATATTTTTTTTTTGGCCCATCCAGTAATTTTCTTTGTTTTTTTTTTATATAAGTTATAAAATTTAAATAGAATGAACACGATTTAATATTTAATAAAAATAGTAATTAATTTAATTGCTTGTTATCTTATTTTTCACCTGATTCAAATCATCAAGTTTAAAAATTAAAATATATGCAACATGAATGATCGCATTATCTTTGAAACAGAGAAGGATTTAAATTTAATAAAATGGGTTTACAAATAGCCAGGCTTTGTATCTGCATATAACATTGTGTTTTTACATCTGAATTTCGCTTGTATATCATTATATGATTTTGCATGGAACTAAAGTTATTTTTATTTTTTGAATTCGAGGAAACTCTATCTCCTGGAAAGCGCACTTTATGGACCCAGGTGAGCGAGTAAAACTCCGACTGTCTCAGGCTCTTACAAGAGGTGCATGTCATGACTCGAACCCGAGACCTGCTGTGCAGATCTCAAACCCTTTATCATCACGTTACGCTCTTTAAGGACTAAAATCATTACAGTGTATGCACATCAGCTTATAGTTATACATAAGAAAGAGTGCGCTGATATCGTTGCAATAGCATTATTGAGCATTTGTGCTTTGTTATAAAATTGTTAAAATCTTGAGGGAGCTAGAGCCGATATGGTTAGCTTTCCTTGTATTGGAGTTTTGTTGGATATAAAAAATGTTTTTGGTGAAAGGTGTTAAACAATAATAAACTGATTTTTTTTCCAATTCCTATAGACAATGTAGATGATGAAATCATTAAAAAAAAACCCTCACATAAAAATTAGGTTTTTTGTGGTCTGCTGCAAGACTAGGTTAAGAAATGTAAACTGGAGTAAGCTTGTATTTGAGAGTTCCTAAAAATGTGTATCCCTAATGGAATGAGAGACTCTTCCATGTTTAAGTTAGTAATTGTATGTGAGGGAGAAGAAAATATATAGAAAAGAAAAATGAAAGTACATGGTGTGTGCATTTGGGTGTAGTTGGCTCTGTGTGACTTTGAAAAATCTGTGTACTTTGAGAGTTTATGTAGGTAGAGATTTTGTGACTCTACTGTGGAGAGTCTGTGTCTCCAAAGTTGATCCTCTTTCACTTGTGAGACCGAGTGTATTTAAACACCTAGCTTGGACATGTGCCGTTTGGTAATGCAGTTGTACCCGAGGTTAAAGCAAGCTACAGTGTTTTTGTGTTTGGTTATGTTTCAAACCCGGTTTTATTTTGGTGAGACCCATTAACACTTGTGAAAAGGCAGCTTGGCAACAGCAGCCTCATTTTCCTCTTTTTCTGCTGCGGAGAGTGAATTAATTCCCTCTCCACTATACACGTGAACAGTGGAAAATGTCTCTATTGTTTCAGCTGAACCGGGTCCGGTCCAAAGCTAAATGCACTAAACCGGATCCGACCCAGTAAAATAAAATAAAAATCAATTTTTTTTGTTTTTAATTGTGTTTTATTTGAAAAACTAGTGCTTAACATTATTTAATGACACTACATAAATTAAAAGGAGATCGTTTGATGACGTAGCATTTGCAGAATTTGATCGCAATCTCAATTCTGTTCATGACGTTGTTGCGCGCTTAAGAAACCAAGAAAACTGTAGTCCTTATCGGATGAATTTTATACGTGATGGAATTGTAGATAATTTAATGAAATAATAAAAAATATTTTATATAAAATATTATTTATTTCATGATGTAATAGTAGTAGTTAAATCTATAATATTTAAATTAAAAACCATCAATATTAATATATATCTTTTTTAATTATTTTATAATCTCAATTTGAAAAGCATTTTTGACCAAACACATTAAACTATTTTTTGTTCAACCTTAATTTTAACCACAGTTTTAACCAAACATATATAAATATCAAACCAATCTCAACCAAAAATACCTTTTATAAAACAATTTTTTTTAAACCACAACCATAAAAGCACCACAATACCAAACACATCTATACGAAGGAGGAATTTTGTCATTAGCCAACTAAGGTGGTTCCCCGGTTAGTGTGATGTTGTTTCATGGGTTTGATGCTTGGTACGTGAATGTTGTAGAAGTTGATATGTCACGTCTTTGTAACATAATATATTTATTTTCATTGGTGTTCATGCGAGTTGATAGGCATAGCAGTAATATAGCTATTGGTGTTACAATGTGTATATCTAAAAAGCTTACGCATACAAGACATCAAAAATTATGTGGCCGCATATTATAATTGTTAGTATCCTAGAAAGTAAATGTACAAATATGAAAGGAAAAGGCATAGAGAAAAGAAAAATCATGAAGAGAAAGAAATAAAATTAGATTAGTTATTAGGTCAGGTCAGACGAGCACACTTGGTTATCTAAAATGAATGACTAGGATGGTTAGTTGCCTGACTAGTTTAAATTTTTTTTTTTTGATAAATTTTATCAATCATTAAACATAATTAACTTGTCCTAAGTAAATATAAGAATTACTCTTTTAATTTTTAAGCAAGCAAGATTGCATCCAATTATTTCATCGACATTGCTCAAGTCATAAGGTTTTCCAATTGTCTCTCCTATCTTAGCAGGCATGGATTGGTTCAACTTTAATGAATGGCTTCATAGGCATTATCCATTTGTCCCTTTTTCTTCTTTTTTTATTTTGCTAGAGATAACAATGAGTAATTAGAGGTTGGATTTTTTAATATTTATATTCTATTTATTTTTTATTAGATAAGAAATTTAGATATTTATAAACTACCAATTAGATTTCAGGTAATCATATAAATATTTATTATTCAATAAAAAATAATATATATATTGACATAAAATACATATTTTAAAAAATCTAAATGTTTTAAATTATCCGGGATGAGTCATTATTGATTGGATTCGGATTAAATTAACACCCACACCTTTTGTTTTCTATAGCTTACATAAATTTTCAAGACAAATTTGGATAAATATTTCATCGGGAAATTAGCACTGCAACGAAATCAACTTCTTGTCTTGATTGATTTTGCCTGCTTAGTTATCACTACACACATGCCAATATGGCATGATGCTTCCTTGCAACGAAAATTAACTCAGAACTTGCTGGCTTCTGGTTACAAACAGCCCCCGGAAAAAAATGGAAAAAGAAGAAGTAGATCTTGCATTGAAACAAACCATAAGCTGATCAGCATGCTTCGTCTAAAAGATAACTTTTCCAGGATTTTGGTCAAGGAAAGCTAGAAAATAAATGCCTACATGCATGTTGACAAACAGGATTGTACCATCAAACAAAGGAAAACCAGTGGACCTGCATTCTCACAGTCCCTGGCTTCTGAGGACAAAGTAATAGTGCTACTACTCCCTCAACTAAGAAAAAAGATAAAAGTACGGAAGATAACAAAATCAAAGAATTTCAAGACATGTTCAAGAACCAATTTGAAACCAAATCAATCAAGACTCTGTAGGCATCTGGTAGCGACAAACAGGGCATGTATTGCTATTCATTAACCACTCAACAATGCACTTCCCATGGTAGATATGAAAGCATGGCATGCGTTTAGCTTCGGACCCCGTTGAGATCGTTTCTAAGCAAACGGGACACTCCAAATTTGATGATCCCCTATCAATCTTCACCTCCTCCAAGTTTTCAATGGATTCTTTACTCGCGGACTGCGCCTTTGGACACTCATTATCACTCAATGTTTCCGCTAACCTCAAAGATGGATCTTCAAGATAAAAACCAGCAGAATAAAGAGTGAAAGTATACGGCGGAGGAAGGGGCGAAACTTCACCCAGGGCAAGTTCTGTCCGCAGCTGCATTGAAAGATCATTAGCATCAAGAACATGACTAGTGTATGATTCTGAAGAAACAGAAGACATGTTATCCTCAAAACCCATATCTTCCTGACCATCAGTACTATCATCTTCAAAATCAGAATAGTCATCTTCACTCAAATCATCCAATACAGACGTGGACACTTCGAATTCCAAGAGTATGCGTGCTGATTCATCAAAAGGGATCAATCTTGAATTATCTCGATCCCATCCATTGTTGTTTTCGTGGCTACTTATAAAGGGCATTTCACTAGACATCTTCAAAATAAGAGAGAATAAAACCCAAAGGAAAAACTGTGAACAAGAAGCGGAGGACAGGATCAAGAAAAGAAAGGGAAGAGGATGTAATTAGCAAAGAGGGTGAAAAGAGACAAAAATACATACATTGTATACCTTTTTCCTTTTGGAGTGGACAAAACTCAAATATACCCCTAACTATTGGGATATAATAAATTTTACTCCCAAATAATTTTTGTAACAATTTTGTCCCCTGATTACTTGGATATTTCAATAGGGTCCTTTATTATAATTCTAAATATAAAACGTTAAATTTTCTACAAAATGATAGTGTTTCTTATAAAGAAAGTACCTTTTGAATTGGATCCGTGATCAAATATGGATGGAAAAACTTAATTGAGAATTTTTAAAACTTGAGAGATAAAATTGATAAAAAAAAAATGTATTTGGAGGAAAATTGAGTGTACTTGGGATTATTTTTTTAGGTTCATCCTTTTATTACAACTAAGGAACTAAATATTCAAAGAAAACTAAATTTTCTCGCGCTATGGATTTGAAGGATTTTTCTAGATTTTTAAACTTGATTGAAATCTAATTTAATGAACTACGGTTTAATTAGTAGAGGAAATATACAATTAAAAGAAAAGGGAAGAAATGCAAGACAAGAGAAAAATGCATGGTCACTAACAAATTCACAAAAATAAATTGCTTCTAGTCCATATAATTCCTTTTTCTTCTTTTATAGTTCCTTTAGTTATGGGGTTTTAATTTTGGTCCAGAAATTCATGTTGTTTGTTTCTCATTCCTTGGGTTTGGGAGATAAGAAAAGGTTATCAAAAAATAACAAAACAGAGAGAAAGTTATTGATTGATCACATTCTGTCAATAAAAATAATTAATCTTGGTGTTGACAGATTTTATTCAATGAGAAAAGACTTATTTATGTGTTTTTTATCCTTCATCCCGTCAGAAAAAGGTAAATTAAGACTCGAGGATAGTTTTGAATTTGGATTGCTTTTTCACTTTTTAAACGATTAAATGTTAATTTAAGAATTAAAATAGATTTATTAAGGTGTTTATTATGTTTCTCAGATGTTTTCAAATGAAAAAGGGTTGGAATGTATTTTTTTTGTCCTTGAGGTTTGCCTTGATTTTCCAGTTACCAAAGATGGATGGTAGTGGGCTAAAAGCCAACCAATAGATGACAAGTCTTTTGCCATAATAAATGATGTGTCGTTTGATAAACATACTTGAGTACATAACCCAGGTCATATGTTTGACATGTTTAACCTAAGTTGATCAGGATCAATCTAAAATATTATTGTCTAAATATGTTTTTAAAAAATATTAAAATGGTGCCGCCATGATTTTTTTTTTAAGTTAGACCAGGTTTTTACTAGTTTGATAATGTCACGCTTAGACTCACTTAATCAATTAGGTTATATAAGGTCAACTTTCATCCAGTTTAATTTGAATCCTGGGATAGCCAAGGGCCTAACCCAACAGGTCTTTAGATGTTATTTTATTGAAGCAAGCGCAATTTTTTACAACCCTCCATTATGTCTTTTTTTGTGTTTTTTTTCATAAATTTGATTCAATTAGTTTCATACATATGTTTGTTTTTTTATTATCATATGATTAAATAAAAAAATTAATTCCAAGAAATAAAGTTAGTAGATGACTAAGTCAATGACCCAAGTTGTGGGAGTGGTGGTTTAACCCGGGTCAATCCAAAACATCATCGATTCAATATTTAAAAGATGCTAGAATAACACCATTTTTATTTTGTTTTGTCAAATTGGGTTTTAAATTTGTTGACCAAGTCGCATTTTAATCTGATCAGGCAACCGAGTCATAAAATATCATCTTATACCAAATTTAATTTGAAAACTGTGCCAAGCAAATGACTTGGATAGAGTGTCTCTATTAACCTAACCAACATAACTGAGTTAAATAATGCTTTTAAAAAACATTTCCCATGACAATGCACGGTGGTATCTTATTCTCATATATTCTTTAATACATTTACAGTGGAATTATCATAACATTATTTTTTGTTTAATTTAAACTATGATTATGGTAAGATGTTTTCTAAAAATATATATAAAAAGGGATACCTTTTTTATTTTGATTTCAGATTGTCAAAATGTTTTTTTTTATATTTGTTCTTGTTGTTTTTTATTTTTATTAAATAAAAGAGAGATTATACTGACATATTTTTTTATAAGATATAATTTTTTTAAAAAAAGTACTTATATCTAATTAATTGAGAAAAAATGAACAACTCTTTAATTACCTAATAAAACCTCTTACCTTTCTAACATGGGATAAAGTTCTATTTAATTACCTAATATACAAGTTATATTTTAACAACAATCCCCTACTTATCTTGTAATATTAGGCGGTACCATATTTCATGCATAAAAGAAGGTATCTTTATATTTAAACCTCTTCTTAGTCTAAGCATTTCAAACCTCTAAAGAAATCATGATTGCAAAAAAGCTTAAATCAAGATTTTATTCAATAAAATTGGAAATACTACACACATGATCCAATTAATTCAAAACAAAAGTTCACCATTATTTCAGCACTAATATGATCTTGTGCTACTTTCTGAATTCATGAACATTTACAAAGTTTTCCAAGCTTTTGTTGAAATGGCACCACTTTATATGTTCATATTGGTGAAATTTCCATCTTACATTGAGATTTTATTAAGAGTGTTAATCACTCATCATTTTATTTGTTTGGAATACTAATTTTATAAATCTTGATTTCATATACAAATTAGAAAACACAATTCTTACTAATAATTTCTTATTACCCATGAAACTCATAACTAGCAAAAGTACTAGTAAAAGTTGGGTTCCTCTTATTAGTAAGTTTAATTAAATGGTCTTAATCTCATACTAGTATAAATGTTTCTAACTAAATCTCTTGAGAGACCTTTAGTGAAATGATCTGCTAGATTATTGCAAGATCTGACATACACAACGATAATTATCCTGTCAGAAATTAATTGCCTTGTATATTTATGTTTCAAGTTGATATGTCTAGATTTTTCATTGTAAATTTTACTAAATGCCTTGGACATAGTTGCTTAACTATCATAGTGTACGAAGATAGATAACATCGGTTGTGGCTACAATTTAATGACAATAACATATTTCTCAACTATTTTGTCTCCTTACCTGTGACTGCTAAAGCTATAAACTCGGATTTCATTATAGAATGAGTTATACATGTTTGTTTCTTTAAAGCCTAAGAAATAACACCACCTCCTAAAATAAATATTTGTCCAGAGATTGCCTTATTATCACCTGTATTAGTTATCCAACTAGCACTAATATAACTTTAAAGTACAATTAGAAAATTATTATAAAACAATCTAAAATTCATAGTCTTTTTTAAGTAATCACGTACTTTTATAATTTCTTTCCAATGATCCTTACTAGGATTACTTGTGTATTTAGACAATTTACATATCATGAAAGCAATATTTAATCTAGTACAATGCATGACATACATTAAGCTACCAATTGCATTAGCATATTTAATTTGAACAATTGCTCTATCAATAATTTTTGTCAACTTAAAAGAAACATCATAGAGAATATTTGCTTCTTTGATAATCAATTGATTAAATTTATTTAAGACTTTATCAATATAATGAGAATGACAAAGAGCAAAACCCTCACCATGTTTTATTGCTTTGATACCTAAAATTGTATCTAGGGGTGTTCACGGTCTGGTCCGGTTTTGTTTGGAATGAAAATCCCAACGAAACCAGAAAATGAAATTTCCTAAGAAAATGGACGAACAGAACCGAAAACCAGTTCAAACCGAACTGGTTCAGTCCGGTCAATATCAATTTTTTAGGGTTGAAATCGAAAAATCTAATCACATCGGCCAAAAAAAAAAAAGGTGAAAAGAAGAAAATTTGTGAACAAATTATTTACTATACTCTCTTAAGATCCTTGCCATAGTATGTAAAGACAAATTTGTCGAACAAGAAAATTATGCATGTTGCTCGAGATTATCCGTGGTAGGCGGAGAATGCATCAACCTTTGCAAAAGTGCAATCGTGATTAGTGTGGATGAATGAGGGAGAACACTTCTAATCTTAATATAGAAAGCGTCGTCCACTTCCAACAACTATACAAGAAAAGTGGAGTGGATTATACACCGGCTCACAATGGCTTATATTGTGTAGATTATACACTTTAGATGATGAAGTACAATAAATGGAAGCAGAAATTATAAAACAAAAACAAAAGGCCTTTAAAAATCAAAATAAAAACTAAACATCTCTAGATGGCAACCAAAGAGAGAGATGGAATGAGATGGCTGCTATTTTTATTAGAAAAGTGGGGAAATTTGTAGGGTTAGGGAACTTAGGTTAGGTTACTTTTCTATTTATACCCCTCCCCTTTTTTTAAGTGGGTTTAAGCCTTAAAGACACATTGGGTCCGATTCGGTTACCCGGTTTTAGTTTTAAAAAATGAAATCGAACCGGACCGAGTGAGTTTTCTAATTTTTAAATCGGTTTGATCGGTTTTTTCTCTTGGTTCGGTGTTTTCGATTAATTTTTCCCTGATTTTTATGGTTTAATCGGTTAATTGGTTTTTTTGAACACCCATAGTTTTATCTACCTCATTTAAGTCTTACATTTTGAGTTTTAAGGTTAGATATTTCTTCGTATCATTAATATCATTCATGTTAGTACTAATAATGATTATGTCGTCATCAACGTAAAGACATATTATCACACCAAAATTATTTATAAATTTAAAATAAATACATGAATTGTTTATATTAATTCATATAGAATAATTTATTGAAAACGATAGAAATAAAAAGTTTCCTACAAGAAAACAGAACCATATATTCTTTGATTTATATGAATCTCTTGTTTTCATTACCCAATCATCTTTTCTAATTTTATTTCCCTTTTCTTTTCTTTTTTTCAAAGGGTCACATGTTAACAACAATTGTTTTGGATAAAAATATGAAAAATGCATTGTTTTGAAAAAATTTTTTTATAAAATATTATTTGAATTGACCTGGTTAGGTCTTACCCGAGTCTACATCCACCCTAGTTCGCAAGGAAATTTAGCCTGGATCAAACTTTAAAATTGATGGGTCGAGTTTAATATGAAGATAAATGAAGTTATTTTGAATTTGTGCCTGGGCTTCCCGTAAATGGATAATTTAAAAAGTAAAAAACCAAAACTATATCCAATATGCACAAAGCCCAAACGAAAATAGTTCGTGGTAATGTTTTTACAAAGATCACTGAATTCCCCATCTATAACTAATTAAAAATATCAAATACAAATCCCTGTCTTTCTTTTAATCGCGGGAAATGGAAGAAGCGGCAGCAACTCAGAGAGATCAATCAACGGATACAGAATCAGTAATCATACAACCAGACCTGGATCTACCGGCCATGTGTCCCGATGAACCCGACCGCCGTGAACCGAAAACCAATTTGAACCAGGGCGAGATCTTCAAGGCACTAGAAATCATCGAGAGAGACTCTCTAGCCATCGCCGGTAGCTTCACTTCTCTTTTCGCTTCACTTCGTTTCGCTCTCTCTGAGGTCAGCTTTGACTCTTCTAACTTTCTGTTTGGTTCTTGAGAAAAGGAAATGAAGTATTTGTTTTTTTTTTTTGTGATAATTGTAGGCTACGAGTACATCTGTTGATCATATGCAATGTTTTGGTGATGCTACTGCTCGTCTTCAAGAATCTGGTAAAAATAATTAGATATTTATTTTTAAGAATTTGATTATTGTTGATATTAATTGTGAATATTTTTTATTTTTTGTAAATCTTTGATCATTGTATCTTATCTTGCAGTGCTTGATGCAGCAACGAAGGGAAATCGGTACATAAATTCGTGTATGAGGTATAACTTAATTAATTAGTAATTCTTAAATTTGAAAGGTTTAATTAATCAAAAGAAAAGGGTTGTAAAATTGCTTTTATTGTATTTTTAATTAGGAGAAATATTAACAGTATAGAGAGTAAGTTCTTGTGCTCATGCTTGATTAACTGGTAAAGTTTAGATTTTTCTCAGATGGTGATTAAAAGAGTGTTTAGTATTGTGGTAATAGTTTCTTTTCAAAGTGATTTTTGCTCGGAATTACATCTAAATAATGTTTTTTTATTTCTTAAAATTTATTTTTGATATCAGCACATCAAAATAATTCAAAAACATAAAAAACATTAATTTTAAGCAAGAAAAAAAATAAAAAATTTTGGTAACGCGCTACCAGCCACCAGCCGCATCTCCAAACAAGCTCTAAGAAAGGGGGATCTATAAGATGCCTTGTGCTTATATATATATATATATATATTACCTGCTCTGGTTCTGTGAAGCATAATTTTTACATGGTTTTCAAAATGTTAAGTGCAGAAAAACAATGCTGATGGTTATTTTTCTTTCTTACCTACTGGGATTTAATGAAAAATGTTGGATAATCTGCATGTGTGAAAGATTTTTGGAGTGCAACATGGTTGTAGCTGAATCTGAATGAGATTGTTCTGCTTAATTTTTCACCACCTTGTTGTTTCCCTCAATTGCTCCTGGGATAGTGTCTTTGTGATTAGAAAATAGAATCAAAGTTTTGCAGCTTAATATATCTGGACAAGTATTTCATTACCTATGCGTTGAGAATTGAACCTCCAATTTGTGCGAGTTTTTGTTTGCCAGAACCATCTGTCACCATATTGTTTTGCCACCCTCTTCTGAGTATAAACCAGAATTTAAAAACAGTGTTAAATAATTTTCATGTCTACTAGAGAGTAGAGATAACTGGTTAGAGCGCTGACACTAACTTGGCTGGAGATAGTTCCTTTTGTTGCCTAACTACTCACTCAAGCAACCAAACTTGGGGTCTTGAAAACCTGTTTACAGTCCTTATTTGCCAATAGTTGATGATATTTTAAATATGCCTTTCCCAACCCATTTCTGGAATTATGGTGCAGATTGAACGAGGAAATGAAGGGCATTGACACTCTAGCGACTCAACTGTATCCTTTGTGTTTGTTTTCTTAGCATACTTGTTTACATGTCACTTACCCCACTCGCTGCTTTAAGCTGCTTATGATGAACCGACAGGCTCATCTTACCTACTTGGTTTCTCCTTCTAGCACGGAGGTAACCAAATGCTAGGTGGTTACTTCTTCTCTGGGAACCACAGGCCTTTGCATTCAAGAAAGCGACTCTTTCTACTATAAAAAAATTCTTGTAGTGCATTATAACTCTATAATTTCTCTTGGTTGTCATCTTCGGTGTTCTTGGGTTTCTTAATGCTTGATTAGAAAAAACCTGAGGAGAAATGTCGACGTGCTGGACTCGGCTGTGACCAAACTCCTCCGCTTTCCATGAACCCACTAACATGGAGTTACTCGCCTGAATGGTGTTCATCACTCCCGAGAACTTTTTATATACAACTTCATCTGCTTCCCAAGCTGATTTTACTTGGGAAGGTTTGTATTATTTGGTGAGAGGGTAACTCGTTTTAAAATTCTATCAGAAGATTGTTTTCTGTGAATTCCACATCTGGCTGCTCCGGGGAGCACAGCTGTGCATGAGATCATTGGTGGGCTATTGATATCTGAAAGCATGAACAGTTGTTAAGCACGATTAATAACATTAGTTCAATTGCACACTATTTTTCCCTGGAAGGTGAATTGATATTCTTGACTTGGCTAGCTGACTTTTATTGAAAAGGATTTGGCCTTTTCTTAACAATGTTGTGATAGCCCTACATGATGCTCTGTAATGACCATTGCTCCTTTTCAGCAACCGAGGACGTTGATGCTCTGTCACCATTGTGGCATCAAGTATGGTTCATTTCTGGATTCCAATTCCGAATGCATAGAAGGAGACACGAGCCGATTATTGGAGATGCTGGAAGCTCCGGTAACCGCGTTTCTGGATTTTAGGATAGACAACAGGCCCAAGTAAAAGAAAAGCCCATGAAGGCCCGAAAAAGAAAAGAGGAATCATCAACCCCTGCCCTTCTCCAATCATAGTGTAGAAGAAAGATTGTGGCCACGCTAGTTCCGGGGGCAGTGGTGATATCATGCCGTCTCCAATAGTGCGTCACTATTGGAGATGGGATCTTGAACAAGATGGAATAGGCTAAATTATGGAGTGTGAAACCGGGAGCAGGAAAAGGGTTCTTCATGGAGTTTGATTTTTAGGTTAGCAAATGATTGTCCTAAAGCAATCACGAACTTGTTCCGCCTTTTGTCCTGCTTGAGCATCATTTAGATAAACGAGGAACACGTTCATCGCAAGTGTTAGATTTTATATGATTAGTGTTCACATTTCTCAAATGAGGCCACCTTCCTAATTGCTCGAGAAAAATGATCCAGCTGTTACAGCTCAAGATAAACTACGTTTAAGCCCCTATAGTTAGTGATGTCCCACTTCGACCTCCATAGTTTAATATTTTCTAGCTTTTTTTCTAATAAATAATACTTCCCTTGGGGGTGAAAGAATAGATAACGAAAACCAAGGAACCTGCTCCTTTTTTCTTAATTCTTAATTTTCGAGATTTGGAAAACCTTTGTGGGATGCTGTCCCAATTCCCATGCATGGGTGTTTTGTATAAGAGAAAAAACATGAGGATTGAAGGGTATTCTCTGAAACTATAGAGCAGTCTGGAGATTTAAGCTTTTTATAAAGATTTCATGTGGGTTAAAGTATGGTTTACCACCCTATACTATAGTCTATTTTCAACGATTTGGTTGCATATCTAATCAACCCGTGAAAAAAAGAGAAGAAAAGTCATAAACCCAACAATTCAGTCAATCAACACTCGGAAGCATTAGGAGAGAGGGAATAGGCTCCAAGAGCACGTTTCCATGCACTCATTAAGTAGATTGTCGTGACTGTAATAAAGGTAATTAATCAACCACTAATTAATGTACCTTGATTAATGGGAAACTTAATTAGGTCCCCTCTCTATTGCACAAATTGCAGTTTAGGGACTGTTGTTAGTACAGAGACCAATTCAGAGTTCCAAATCTCTAGACATTCTTGCGTGTGAGTGGGCTACCTAACGTAGTTTGACTCGCCCTCAATAAACTATGGAAGATAGTCACGTATAGACCAGACCAGACATGCAATGATTTCCCAACGTGTCTGTCCTAGAATTAGCCGTTGACAGGGATAGTTTGGTAATTACAGAGCCAGTGCCAGCATGCTAGCTAGCTCTTCTTCTTTGTTCAAGGTGATCAAGCAAGCGCCTGTTATGTTTGGTAGTGGGCAAAACAAGAAAGAGGCAGAGGTAGTGGAGTGGACTACTTGTAGTTGGCTGCTCTAACACACACTCTTGAATTTGGTAAAATTAAAAAGAGAGTATAATAAATCACAATTAGTTGCAAAACTCAAGTATTATATACTGAGTGATCATGTCGCGTAACTCACGACCCAGAAATATATATAGAAAGCAGAGGAGAGTGGTCACCCTGGGCACTGCATGGTTTGGGAAAACAGCACTGCTGTTAAAATATATACAATTGAGTACAGAGACAGACGATAAGCCGTCGCAACATCAATGTGATAGATGCATTCTTGGACCACCTAATTAATTACAGGCTATGGTGCGCACATGTCTCAGTGTCGCAGTCACGAGGAAAGATGATGGCGAGCTCTGTTCTTAAAAGTGACCTGTGATAATTAACAAGTAATAAAATTGTTTTTGTTTATAATTATTTTTTAAATATTTTTATATTATTTTAATGGGTTGATATTACAGATAATTTTTTTAAAATAAAAATATTATTATTTTAATATATTTATAAGTAAAAAATAACCATAAACAGTTGATGGGCATCAAATATGCTGAAACATAAACCAAAATAATAATAATAGTAATAGTAATACGTAAATTCAAATTCTAATGCATGTTGGATATGACAAAATTAAACAGAGGATAAGGTTGGGAAATCGAGGGACACCGTCGGAATATTTTTACTGCTAATTTATCATGAAGAAAAGAACTCAGTTCAGATATAATTTGAAGTTTTTTTTTCAATAACGTTGATAGTGATGAATAATCATGATATTTATGTGAGAAATAAGAACAAAACAAATTGTTTTTTCTGTAATTTCATAGGGATGATTTGAAGCAAGAAGATAGTGATATATAATTCATGATCTGCAGGGGAAACTAAACATTAGAGGCCAATTATTCCTCTCTCCACCCAACTGATGCGGCTGTCAACCTCCATTACTAAAGGGAATTCTTTCTTTAGAATAATGTATTTATCTTGCAAGTGTAATAATATATATGAATTAAATATACTTCTCCTTCCAAGCAGTATGTACTCCAGCAATGGATCGATCCCTGTCATAGCCTGGCTTCAACTGCTGCCCCACTACTGCCTAACCTCCCATGGTTTTTCTTCATGTTTTTTTTTTTAAATTAATTCTACTCTGGATGGAGTGGGAAGTGAATTAAAGTAGTTCATGGAAGAAAACAATGCTAAGACAGACGTTATTTTCTCCTGAATTCATTTAACAGATGGAGAGAAGGTGACAGGTTAAATGACAAGAGCATTCAATTTAACTGGCCCACCACCAAGCACATCATCGCAAAACAAAAAAATAATTGTCTCCTAAAAATACATTATCCCGCGTTGAACTTGACACAGGCTTTGGTCTCTGTCAAGACAAATTTCAAAACACCATGAGTTTCTACTCACCCCTTCATAAATGTGCAATAATTCCTTCAATATTTATTTATTTATTTTTTATTATTATTATTATTGCTGTTATTATGTTAATGATGGCTCGCCACCATGTAGTTTTACCGGAAATTAAGAGGTTAATGTGAGCGTTAACCTGGAGATTTTATTCATTCCGCTTATTATGAGACTTTAGAAACCATTTCAAGATGTTCTACAGCTATTACTAATAAGTCCTTCGGAGTTGTTCTGGAACAATTCTGTAAAGGAGGGAGAGCACCCGAAGTCAGTAGATCCAACGGCTGATGGCTGTCCACGTTTAAGTAGGGCCACCGTTACTCTTTCTATGATTATGACTGGGAAACCGCCGCCTGGAGATGGTCTTTGACTAGTAGGTAGTGTGGGGATTGGACTCCTACGGTCAGTGGTATTTATTCATATTAATTTCTCTTTTTCAAGAAAAATGATGGCGAATTTTGCAGTCTGGCGTATGGGCCCACCCTTTTTAAAACAAAAACTAGCACATTATAAGAAACCTGAATACCATTTACTATATTATTTTTATAATTTATTCGGAATAGATTTTTATTTGGTTACAGTATACTAATATTTTAATGCTCACAATTATTTGATATTATAAGCTAGCTACATCAATGACGTTGAAAATATGAACACAACTACTACTTGAATAATAATTTTTTAAAATTTTAATAGGAGTTAAACAAAGAATTATATTTTGGTTCATAAAAAAATATATTAAAAAAAAAAACGAGTTCAAAACATTATGATTTTTATATAAAATGGTTTACCAGTTAATACAACCGGATCCATCCAACCGGCCAATCGAGCCAGATGATTATACTTTCACCCTGTTGTGCTTTTAAAGCACGAAAATATGAAAGTGTGTAATTTCACTAATTTTTTTTCAAACAGTGTTATTTCGCCAATTATTTATGTTTCTTGTGCTAATTTGACAAAAAAATTCTTCCTCTAGTCGGTGTTTGGGAGTATGGTGATGGTTGCTTTTTAAAGTGTTTTTTTTTAAAAATTATTTTTGACATTAATACATTAAAATAATATAAAAACATTTAAGCAAAAAAAAATCAAATTTTATTGAAACCCCAGTGCAAACACAACCCTAAATGAGTTCTAAAATAGGTCATCAAGACTCTCCATATTTTTTTGAACTTGAAGAAAAAAAATATATTTATCCTAGTTTTCCACACTAACTTATATATAAAAAAGTGCAACGGATTTCACTCCCAAATGTTTTTTTAAAACTAAAAAAAATAACAAAAATCCCAAGATGATAGAACTCTTTTTTAAACTATAAAAAAATAATATATTAAAAAATCCCAAGATGATATAACAACAGATTTTGTAATCTGACTTGTTAAACTCATGATTTAGGTTTTGAATTACATTGTATTTGGTTTTTTGAATACTATTTTTTAAAAAAATTTATAATATGCGAGTCGAGTGATGAACTAAAGTTGGTTTAAAAACTTTGTTTTTTTTTTTAATTATACGACCAAAAAATAGACATACATAAAATTAAGCATTAACTAAATATTGAAGTGTTCATTTGAAACCGTGAAAAAACCACAAATATCAATCCGAAACAAACTACATTTTCCAATCCAAAAAATATATATTAAATGATGAAAATAAAAAAAAATCAACAAGAAAATAAAAATAATATTGGAAAACATCAAATGAAAAAAAACTAAAACGCCCAAGCACACAGGCGTACAACAACTCATGTGTCTGAGCCCGTTAATTTTATTTTTTATTTTTTAAGGGGTGAACTATATGTCATCCACCTCACCTCATTTAAAAAAATAGTAACCAACGTGTCGCTTGCTATTATAGATTTTGGCCATTTATGGTTGCTGGAAAATCAAGTAGCCAGCATAGGGGTTTAAATCCCATTTTGATCCATTTTTTATACACAAACACGTAAAAAAACATATTATAAACCTCAAAAAATCCATTTTTGATAATAAATTACCATTTGATTAGTTAAAAAATGAAAACTAAACTAGAATATATATATATATATATATATATATATATATATATATATATATATATATATATATATATATATATATATATATGTGTGTGTGTGTCTATCTGTCTGTCTGTGTGGGGAACTCTCGTGAGTAAATGAAACTGATTAATACCAAGAATGATAAATTTCATTGTTGAAAAATGATCATTTGTTAGCTTTATCTCATTTGCTATAATTCAACAACTCTCTCTCTCATCTCTCAAACTCAAGAACTCAGAAGAAAGAAAAAAAAAGTTTTTCACCTCATTATATAATCTCAAAACTAAAAGGACCAAAAATATTTTTTTGACAAAAACCAAAGGCAAAAAATGTCTTAAAGACACCGATACATTGTTTTTTTTTTAATCAAGGATATTTAAATATTTCACTAATATAATTTTAGTCCTCTATTTTTCAACCACTCCAAGAAAAAAAAAGGATAGTTTTTTGTGAACCCGAGCATAAAAAAATGGCAAGACGAGTTTTTGTGATAGAGATAACCATATAAAAAGTAGATTAAAAAAATTATCAACTTCGAATCCCAAATAACACAAAATTAAAGGATCTAGTTTAAAAGAAAAAAATAGATAATAGAAGGGTGAAAAAGAATGCCGGGATTGACATATTTTTTTCATAAAAAATAAAAGCATGTTATTTTTTCGTTTCTTTAATTTTGGCCCTTTCATTTTTAATTCATTGCAAACAACTAAATCGAATATTTTTCTGTGAAGTTGGGCGCCAACCCAACAACAAGTTGTTTTTCCAAGATCTCAATAATCATATACAACACAAATAAAAATAAATTATCAATCTAAAATTTCAATCAACATAATTCTAAAGTATGAAATTTAAAAAAAAATGACAAAAAAATTTAAAAAATATATATGGTATACATATGGTCCACATGAGTGTTGTTGATCTCTTTTAGTTTCTGAATAATAAATAAATTAATCAATCATCAATTTAGTACTCCTACAATTCAAGCCCAAAAGACTTTTACTTGAGAGAGTGTATTAGAGAATAATATAAATCAATACATGGAACCTCACCTAACAACTTCAACTTTTAGTTTCTGAATAATAAATAAATTAATCAATCATCAATTTAGTACTCCTACAATTCAAGCCCAAAAGACTTTTACTTGAGAGAGTGTATTAGAGAATAATATAAATCAATACATGGAACCTCACCTAACAACTTCAACTTTTAGCTTGAATTGGTTCTTTGATATGTAAAAACTAAACCTATTTATTTTTGTTTTATTGAATGGAGTCAATAATCAATCAAGAGTCTTTTAACTACTACGCCTTCTTTATTAGTTGGACCGAATCAAATGGCACCGTTTAGTTTAATCTACCATGATACTAACTGAATGGCCGATTAATGTAGCTATTCTCAAACTAATGACGATCTGTTACAAGATATTGTCATATATCTCACTCTTCTACGTCTATAAAAAAAAGTCAAATAACTTCTCATGTCATGAATTTCCACATTTCAAATTGAATAAGATTTTGGAACCTTAATTAGTCGTCTGGATAGAATCTTTAACTAATTTTGATTTAAAAGCAATGATGGAGTTAATATAAGCTCTTAATGTTGTCTGATTTTTTAAGATGGTAAGAAGTATTTTCGGATTAGTTTACATGTCAGTCAAAATTAAATCTTTTCTTCAAGTCATTTATCTTAACCAAGAACACATCCTTCACATTAACCTAATACATTGAGATGAATAGATTTCTCTAAAAAGATCTCAAGATTTGATCTCAGGAAGTTAAAAATAGAATAAACTTTATTGACCAAACCCTTAGGACTCTAATGTTGTATAATTAGTGTAAACTGTGTTGATATAACGTATGAAAACACATCTGATTGAGCCAAAAAGAAAACTCATACTGATCTATATATCGAATCAAGTAGGTAAAAGTTATACTTCATTATATTTTTTTATTTTTTGATTTTTTTTCCATTGCAATTCTCTTAGTATACATAGATAAAATATTCTCATTGGTGTTTACCAACAAATATATATGCCAATAAAAAAATTCTATCGGTGCTTCTGTTTATATTCACTAAATTTCTAGTGGTGTATCTTGATTTTGTGTGTTGATAATAACTATCTTATTATTAAAAATGAATACAGATTCCACAGGTATGATAAACAAAGATTTTAAGATGGAAAAACCTAATAAACTACTGCTATTTTTTTTATTGAGAAAACATTTTAAATAACAAGGAAAAACAATAAAAGAACATATATAATTAAAATGGATAAAAATAGGGCATAAAGCGAAAAGAAAGCATAATAAAAAAGCTTGGAAAGTAAATTACAATAATTTATTTGTATCGGGGCTGATCACTGAATACAAGAAGAGAGTTCTCTATCTACGCTAAGCAAACATAAAAACCAAACCAACCTAATTAGGATATAATTTCCCACATAATAATACTTTTTAAATAAAAATAACTCAGAAAATAAAATCTCTGCCTGGCTTTCACTGCCGAGTATGTTGCTCGATTTGGGTGGTAACTTGAGCACCCTTGAAAACGTCGTATGAGGCCCCCATATTTGCTGCTCCTAAGAAACACACTGAAAATGTCGCATGCAGCAGAACGCTCACGGGCAGTGCAATAATTCCATAAGATATTAGACCCTTTGGGACCTCAATTCATAATTTTAACTTTTTATGCACGTCGCAAAATTGGTGGGGATCGGCTCAATGCGAGGTCATCGATTTAATATATGTCAGAGAGAAAGAAAGGATTTCAAGAGATATTTACAGGCAATAGAAGCTGTCAAATTCCAACAAATCAGGATTGAAAGGCTCTTATGCTATATTGCCTCAAATTCTTGGAGGTGCATGAATACATGAGAGAGTTTGGTGAGAACCGTCGCCCTTAAATTAAGCGGTGATCAATTAGAGCCCACATAAATGGAAAGTATATACAAAAAAATCTCATCATAGAATTAGATAAAATACCCACAGCACCCCTCGTGAGCTGAGCATTGGAGTAGTGGAACGAACATAAAGCTTGGATCGGGAAAATTCAAATAGAGGCTGGGGAACAATTTTGGGGAAGATGTCATGAACATCTTGTACATGAGAGGACACATACTGCGTGTGAAATTTGTCATATTAAGTTATATAGAATACAATAGATTGCTTATTAGCACTCCAATAAACCAAATTATCATCAAGATAAATAGAGTAGCCATAAGTAAAAAGATGAGTGTAAGATAACCTGCTCAATCAACATCAAAGTAAGCAACTAGAACACCAGGAATAGCATATGGGCAAGGTGAAGGGACAAAATGGAGGGTGTCTTTGATATAATGTAGAATATGCTTAATAGCAAAAAACTGTGATATTAAGTTAAAGAATACAGAAATTGGTTGATAGAGTTGGCAACATGAACAATATCATATCAGGGTGCGTGATAGTCAAGTATTGGAGTGAGAGTTGGTAAATGGAGGGTGACTTTGACATAATGTAGAATATGCTTAATAGCAAAAAAAACTGTGATATTAAGTTAGAGCATACAGAAATTGGTTGATAGAGTTAGCAACATGAGCAATATAGGGGCGCGTGATAGTCAAGTATTGGAGTGCAGTAACGAGATACCTATAAAGAGTATGATAAAAAAAAATAGAAGATCATTAGCAAACAAGTGTTGGGAAAAAACATAAGAGTATGAACATGTTTGTTGTCAAGTAATTGATCTCGAGTAAGAATATCTCAAGCATATTTCGACCGACTAATAAAAAGATCATCTGCAGCTAGTGAAGCTTTAAGGCAAAGAAAGTAACTGAGATGATGACCCAGATCCTTAGTGGCGAACTCAAAATTGAGCTTACAAGTAAATTTGTTAAGAAGAGATGAGTTGTTGCTAGCAAGAATAATGTGATCAATATAAAGAAGCAAATAAATAATACTAGATTGCTTATGAAAAATAAATGAAGGAGCGCTTCTCTTTTTAGAAACAAGTCTAATGTTCTTGGGGTCCATTTTTGCTTTGAGTAAAAGAAAGATAGGGAAAAAGTATCTGATGAAAGAGATGTATGAAATAGTGTTTCCTTTTTTGGATCAAGAATAAAGGTGGCAAAGATAATTTGAGGTCTTTCTATGGGAGAAAGTTTTCAAAAAACGCAAAGAATGAAAGTAAAAAAAAAAAGCCACTGGAAAAAATGACTAAGGTTAAAAAAGAATCTCTTTACTCCCACCATCAAATGAACGACTTTTCATATTATCACAGATTTCCAGAAGTTCACTCAATTATCATATATAATGCAAGCCACCATTTTATTTTCCAAGGTACACCTTCTCCTAGTAAAGACAAGCCATCAAGACATGAAGATCCCAATAGTCCTTTATGGGACATGTAAATCTTTTAGAAAAGGTAAAATAGTGGTAGAAGATTTTCAAAATCTTTGTCTATAACACACAAAGATTTGGAGGGATGTTAATGGATTGATATTTTTTTATTTTTTTATGAATCCTTCATTCCGAACAAACGAACAAAGTTTAAGGTGATAATCCATCATCTATTGACTCAGCCAAGCGCAGATCCTTAACGTGTATAGGTCTGGTGAACCACTAGACAGTCAAGGATATTTTACTCTGATAAGTCAGAGATATTTTA
The DNA here is from genome assembly GCF_000002775.5 of Populus trichocarpa. Classification (NCBI taxonomy): domain Eukaryota; kingdom Viridiplantae; phylum Streptophyta; class Magnoliopsida; order Malpighiales; family Salicaceae; genus Populus; species Populus trichocarpa. The sequence continues at coordinate 8,354,411 of NC_037285.2, read as the reverse complement.
CTCTGATGAGTTAGGAATATTTTATCCTGACAAGACAGAGATTTTAGGCCGATATGTAAACATTTTCCACTTTCATGAAATGATGGGACCTCAAAAGCTATAAAAAGGGACCAAGTTAAACCCCCCACGAGGCAGGTTCATTTTTTCTCTACTACAAATGACATATATCTATTTTTAGGATTTTTTTCTGAAAGAAGATGACTTTTTTCTCTCATAACTTTAAAGAGGGGATCTTTTGCAAGCATTGAGCATAATCCATTTATTATTTCACCAAGAAAAGATGGATTAAATTGTTAGAATTAGAAGATTAATAATCTTATCTCAGGCCTTGACATGGCCTTTAAGCCCATGGAATATAATCAGACCTCATTAGGTGGGAATCATTTTCCTCGCCTTATTCTCATTTATTTTTAAAGAGGAAATCACACCTTATACTTGTTCTCATCAATTAGGTTTTGTCATGTTTTCATCAAGGCAAATTATTTTTCTTCCCTAATACTTATGAGAAGATATATTTTCATAGTTTGATTGTGAATTTTAACCAAAATTAACGAGATGGAGTGAGTGAGGAGACTATTTAGAACTTGTTTGGTAATGCGGCTAGTCGCATGTTTGCCAAAAATTTAACTTTTTAAAAGAAAATTAATATTTCTTAGTGTTTTTATATTGTTTTGATGTGTTGATATTAAAAATAAAATTTTAAAAATATTTTTTTGATGTATTTTCGAGAGAAAAACACTTTAAAAAACAACTGATATAACAGAGTTTTAACCCATGAAATGAACTTTCAATTTTTTTTCCTTTAGTGTTTGTGATTGTGGTGGCAATTGTTTTTTAGAGCGTGTTTGGTATTGTGGTTGCTGTTGTGGTTGTGGTTTTAAAAAAGTTGTTTTTATAAAAAGTACTTTTAGTTGAGGTTGGGTTGGAAAAATATATGTTTGGTTAAAACTGTGGTTGAAATTGAGGTTGAACAAAAAGTAGTTTAATGTGTTTGGTTAAAAAAATGCT